>NW_027443226.1:0-53289 GCF_048569485.1 Anomaloglossus baeobatrachus
ATACAGGGCGGACTGCCCGTCCGGTCATTCATGCACGCCCGGAACCTGTGCAAAACCCGGTACTGCCCAAGGTGCCCCTTCGTGGAGGAAACATCGCTGCACGCCTTTTGGGACTGCCGTTTCGCACAGCGCCTGTTGGTTGCCCTGGAGGATGACCTGAGGAACTCCGTCCCCAGAGGGAGCCTATCGTACCATTCCGTACTTTATGGACTCTTCCCTGGGACTCACACCGTTGGAGCCATCCAGGAGGCTTGGCGCCTTATGAACTGCTTTAAGGACGCTATTTGGGTCGCCAGGAACCGGCTCATCTTGAAGAGGGAGAGGATGTCTATCCAGGATTGCCGCAGGCTGATCCACAGCCTGCTCAGAGACTATTCCATCATGGACAGTCCGGACGACAGCGCCGAGGAGGAGGTTTAGACCTCTTCCATGCCCCCTCCCTCCTTTTCCCGTTATGTGCGTCTTTCAATAAAGCTTCGGGCCTGTGATTTCCCCACCCTATCCCCCTTTTCCCCTACCCCCATCCCCCAATCGCCGGTTCGTCGTTATTTATTGTCTAACTTTTTCTTTCAGCTTGAGTGTTATGGATAAGCATAGGAGCGTGATGTATAGTTTAGTGCGTCGTACTCTATGGCTATGTAAGAAGGATTGTATATTTCTGTGTGTACGGGGCTGCGGCACTGTACACGGTTTGTTACCTTTTTGTGAGTAGTGCATGATAATAAAGATGCTGTTAAATCAAAAATCTGTTCTTATCAGTTTAATATCTGATACGTCCCCTATCTGGGGACCATATATTAAATGGATTTTTAGAACAGGGAGATGGAAAAAGAGCTTGCTCTGTCCACTCCACGCATTGACCTGGTATTGCAGTACCTCCAGGAACGGTGCACCCCTTCTTAACCCAGTTTCCAAAAGCAGAACTCAATTCACCTGATTCATATTAGCCCGATTTAATGAATTGGAAGAAAGCATACGTCTTCATATGCACCTCAATTTGGCCCATTCACTTTTCACACTTCCTCCTTTTGTTTTTTATCTTTCACACTTTTGACTTTCTTTATTCATCCAAATAGCAAACTCATCACCACTCAACCTGACCAACTCGGCTATGTCCCCGTGCTGCAGTTCTCTGTCTTATCTAGATCATTTGCAATTGAATGGAATAGATCCCTTTTGGACAAAGTGGATTCACCTGCTGCTGCAGTGACCACAGGTGTGATAAGATCTAGAATTGGCATCTGGTGCGATCTCTCCGCTTCCACTCCAAAGAAAGTTACCTGTTTATTCCTATCATGCATTGGTTTTTGGGGTTTTCTTTGAGTAATGATGATCTCTTTAGTAGTCTGTTGGCGCCCTCTCCTGGAGGAATAGTTTGCTTGCTCTTGGACATTCTAAAAGAGAGGTCATGATAGACATTGAGCTTCTGAGCTCAATTGGGGACAGTCATGGGTGATGAATGTTTGCAACCTACTGCGAAGCCTCATACCGCAATATAAGGAACGTCAAATACTAAGAAAGGGCGGCCTATGAAAGAATTACTACTTTCAATAAGTACACTTAAACGGCTAATTGGGAATAGAAAAACTGTAAAAAGCCCTCTGAGAAAGCCCCCCTCTAACCTTTGATAGTAAGCTTTTCTGTAGTCTGCCTGTTGATGTATTTTCCGTTTGAACTGTGCACAACATGAAGAGACGGAACACTGGCGGCTTGTCACAATGCCCCCCGATGACATCACAATAGCGCTGCTGCCTAGAAAACAAGCTGCGCAGAAGAAGTTGTTCTTTGGGTGGGAGGGTGGGCTAGTGGAAGGAGGGGGCAATCTCTTTTTTTCCCGGGTGGTAGGGGGATGACAGGAGAAGGGAAGCGGGGTGGTGAGAAAGGTACAGAGGGCAGGGTTTGGGGGCTGGGAAGGAAAGGGAAAAGATTAGGGTTTGGGGATGATGAAAGGGCTTTCTACGGGTAAGGATGGCAAAGGGTGGCAGTGACGGAAAGTCAGGCAACCTGTCCTGTCCGTCTTTTTGTATCGTGAATTGGAAAGACTGCAAGGGGGAGGGGAGTTGCTTGCGCCCTAAAGGAGGAGTTATTCAGATTCATTGCAGTGGGCGGCGGCTGCAAAACGCACCATTCTTCTTGTTTTTGCTCTGCAAAGCAGCCTTTTCAAGGGTTGGCTTGGGTGACAAAATGTCTTGTGTAGGCGTGGGTTTGTCTCCCTCTCGCTCTCTCTCCCTAAGATGTGTCCGGCATAGGCCAGGGTGCCACTCGAGGCCCAAACCAATTCTGGTTATCGCTTCTCGGCCTTTTGGCTAAGATCAAGTGTAGTATCTGTTCTTATCAGTTTAATATCTGATACGTCCCCTATCTGGGGACCATATATTAAATGGATTTTTAGAACAGGGAGATGGAAAAAGAGCTTGCTCTGTCCACTCCACGCATTGACCTGGTATTGCAGTACCTCCAGGAACGGTGCACCCCTTCTTAACCCAGTTTCCAAAAGCAGAACTCAATTCACCTGATTCATATTAGCCCGATTTAATGAATTGGAAGAAAGCATACGTCTTCATATGCACCTCAATTTGGCCCATTCACTTTTCACACTTCCTCCTTTTGTTTTTTATCTTTCACACTTTTTGACTTTCTTTATTCATCCAAATAGCAAACTCATCACCACTCAACCTGACCAACTCGGCTATGTCCCCGTGCTGCAGTTCTCTGTCTTATCTAGATCATTTGCAATTGAATGGAATAGATCCCTTTTGGACAAAGTGGATTCACCTGCTGCTGCAGTGACCACAGGTGTGATAAGATCTAGAATTGGCATCTGGTGCGATCTCTCCGCTTCCACTCCAAAGAAAGTTACCTGTTTATTCCTATCATGCATTGGTTTTTGGGGTTTTCTTTGAGTAATGATGATCTCTTTAGTAGTCTGTTGGCGCCCTCTCCTGGAGGAATAGTTTGCTTGCTCTTGGACATTCTAAAAGAGAGGTCATGATAGACATTGAGCTTCTGAGCTCAATTGGGGACAGTCATGGGTGATGAATGTTTGCAACCTACTGCGAAGCCTCATACCGCAATATAAGGAACGTCAAATACTAAGAAAGGGCGGCCTATGAAAGAATTACTACTTTCAATAAGTACACTTAAACGGCTAATTGGGAATAGAAAAACTGTAAAAAGCCCTCTGAGAAAGCCCCCCTCTAACCTTTGATAGTAAGCTTTTCTGTAGTCTGCCTGTTGATGTATTTTCCGTTTGAACTGTGCACAACATGAAGAGACGGAACACTGGCGGCTTGTCACAATGCCCCCCGATGACATCACAATAGCGCTGCTGCCTAGAAAACAAGCTGCGCAGAAGAAGTTGTTCTTTGGGTGGGAGGGTGGGCTAGTGGAAGGAGGGGGCAATCTCTTTTTTTCCCGGGTGGTAGGGGGATGACAGGAGAAGGGAAGCGGGTGGTGAGAAAGGTACAGAGGGCAGGGTTTGGGGGCTGGGAAGGAAAGGGAAAAGATTAGGGTTTTGGGGATGATGAAAGGGCTTTCTACGGGTAAGGATGGCAAAGGGTGGCAGTGACGGAAAGTCAGGCAACCTGTCCTGTCCGTCTTTTTGTATCGTGAATTGGAAAGACTGCAAGGGGGAGGGGAGTTGCTTGCGCCCTAAAGGAGGAGTTATTCAGATTCATTGCAGTGGGCGGCGGCTGCAAAACGCACCATTCTTCTTGTTTTTGCTCTGCAAAGCAGCCTTTTCAAGGGTTGGCTTGGGTGACAAAATGTCTTGTGTAGGCGTGGGTTTGTCTCCCTCTCGCTCTCTCTCCCTAAGATGTGTCCGGCATAGGCCAGGGTGCCACTCGAGGCCCAAACCAATTCTGGTTATCGCTTCTCGGCCTTTTGGCTAAGATCAAGTGTAGTATCTGTTCTTATCAGTTTAATATCTGATACGTCCCCTATCTGGGGACCATATATTAAATGGATTTTTAGAACAGGGAGATGGAAAAAGAGCTTGCTCTGTCCACTCCACGCATTGACCTGGTATTGCAGTACCTCCAGGAACGGTGCACCCCTTCTTAACCCAGTTTCCAAAAGCAGAACTCAATTCACCTGATTCATATTAGCCCGATTTAATGAATTGGAAGAAAGCATACGTCTTCATATGCACCTCAATTTGGCCCATTCACTTTTCACACTTCCTCCTTTTGTTTTTTATCTTTCACACTTTTGACTTTCTTTATTCATCCAAATAGCAAACTCATCACCACTCAACCTGACCAACTCGGCTATGTCCCCGTGCTGCAGTTCTCTGTCTTATCTAGATCATTTGCAATTGAATGGAATAGATCCCTTTTGGACAAAGTGGATTCACCTGCTGCTGCAGTGACCACAGGTGTGATAAGATCTAGAATTGGCATCTGGTGCGATCTCTCCGCTTCCACTCCAAAGAAAGTTACCTGTTTATTCCTATCATGCATTGGTTTTTGGGGTTTTCTTTGAGTAATGATGATCTCTTTAGTAGTCTGTTGGCGCCCTCTCCTGGAGGAATAGTTTGCTTGCTCTTGGACATTCTAAAAGAGAGGTCATGATAGACATTGAGCTTCTGAGCTCAATTGGGGACAGTCATGGGTGATGAATGTTTGCAACCTACTGCGAAGCCTCATACCGCAATATAAGGAACGTCAAATACTAAGAAAGGGCGGCCTATGAAAGAATTACTACTTTCAATAAGTACACTTAAACGGCTAATTGGGAATAGAAAAACTGTAAAAAGCCCTCTGAGAAAGCCCCCCTCTAACCTTTGATAGTAAGCTTTTCTGTAGTCTGCCTGTTGATGTATTTTCCGTTTGAACTGTGCACAACATGAAGAGACGGAACACTGGCGGCTTGTCACAATGCCCCCCGATGACATCACAATAGCGCTGCTGCCTAGAAAACAAGCTGCGCAGAAGAAGTTGTTCTTTGGGTGGGAGGGTGGGCTAGTGGAAGGAGGGGGCAATCTCTTTTTTTCCCGGGTGGTAGGGGGATGACAGGAGAAGGGAAGCGGGTGGTGAGAAAGGTACAGAGGGCAGGGTTTGGGGGCTGGGAAGGAAAGGGAAAAGATTAGGGTTTGGGGATGATGAAAGGGCTTTCTACGGGTAAGGATGGCAAAGGGTGGCAGTGACGGAAAGTCAGGCAACCTGTCCTGTCCGTCTTTTTGTATCGTGAATTGGAAAGACTGCAAGGGGGAGGGGAGTTGCTTGCGCCCTAAAGGAGGAGTTATTCAGATTCATTGCAGTGGGCGGCGGCTGCAAAACGCACCATTCTTCTTGTTTTTGCTCTGCAAAGCAGCCTTTTCAAGGGTTGGCTTGGGTGACAAAATGTCTTGTGTAGGCGTGGGTTTGTCTCCCTCTCGCTCTCTCTCCCTAAGATGTGTCCGGCATAGGCCAGGGTGCCACTCGAGGCCCAAACCAATTCTGGTTATCGCTTCTCGGCCTTTTGGCTAAGATCAAGTGTAGTATCTGTTCTTATCAGTTTAATATCTGATACGTCCCCTATCTGGGGACCATATATTAAATGGATTTTTAGAACAGGGAGATGGAAAAAGAGCTTGCTCTGTCCACTCCACGCATTGACCTGGTATTGCAGTACCTCCAGGAACGGTGCACCCCTTCTTAACCCAGTTTCCAAAAGCAGAACTCAATTCACCTGATTCATATTAGCCCGATTTAATGAATTGGAAGAAAGCATACGTCTTCATATGCACCTCAATTTGGCCCATTCACTTTTCACACTTCCTCCTTTTGTTTTTTATCTTTCACACTTTTGACTTTCTTTATTCATCCAAATAGCAAACTCATCACCACTCAACCTGACCAACTCGGCTATGTCCCCGTGCTGCAGTTCTCTGTCTTATCTAGATCATTTGCAATTGAATGGAATAGATCCCTTTTGGACAAAGTGGATTCACCTGCTGCTGCAGTGACCACAGGTGTGATAAGATCTAGAATTGGCATCTGGTGCGATCTCTCCGCTTCCACTCCAAAGAAAGTTACCTGTTTATTCCTATCATGCATTGGTTTTTGGGGTTTTCTTTGAGTAATGATGATCTCTTTAGTAGTCTGTTGGCGCCCTCTCCTGGAGGAATAGTTTGCTTGCTCTTGGACATTCTAAAAGAGAGGTCATGATAGACATTGAGCTTCTGAGCTCAATTGGGGACAGTCATGGGTGATGAATGTTTGCAACCTACTGCGAAGCCTCATACCGCAATATAAGGAACGTCAAATACTAAGAAAGGGCGGCCTATGAAAGAATTACTACTTTCAATAAGTACACTTAAACGGCTAATTGGGAATAGAAAAACTGTAAAAAGCCCTCTGAGAAAGCCCCCCTCTAACCTTTGATAGTAAGCTTTTCTGTAGTCTGCCTGTTGATGTATTTTCCGTTTGAACTGTGCACAACATGAAGAGACGGAACACTGGCGGCTTGTCACAATGCCCCCCGATGACATCACAATAGCGCTGCTGCCTAGAAAACAAGCTGCGCAGAAGAAGTTGTTCTTTGGGTGGGAGGGTGGGCTAGTGGAAGGAGGGGGCAATCTCTTTTTTTCCCGGGTGGTAGGGGGATGACAGGAGAAGGGAAGCGGGTGGTGAGAAAGGTACAGAGGGCAGGGTTTGGGGGCTGGGAAGGAAAGGGAAAAGATTAGGGTTTGGGGATGATGAAAGGGCTTTCTACGGGTAAGGATGGCAAAGGGTGGCAGTGACGGAAAGTCAGGCAACCTGTCCTGTCCGTCTTTTTGTATCGTGAATTGGAAAGACTGCAAGGGGGAGGGGAGTTGCTTGCGCCCTAAAGGAGGAGTTATTCAGATTCATTGCAGTGGGCGGCGGCTGCAAAACGCACCATTCTTCTTGTTTTTGCTCTGCAAAGCAGCCTTTTCAAGGGTTGGCTTGGGTGACAAAATGTCTTGTGTAGGCGTGGGTTTGTCTCCCTCTCGCTCTCTCTCCCTAAGATGTGTCCGGCATAGGCCAGGGTGCCACTCGAGGCCCAAACCAATTCTGGTTATCGCTTCTCGGCCTTTTGGCTAAGATCAAGTGTAGTATCTGTTCTTATCAGTTTAATATCTGATACGTCCCCTATCTGGGGACCATATATTAAATGGATTTTTAGAACAGGGAGATGGAAAAAGAGCTTGCTCTGTCCACTCCACGCATTGACCTGGTATTGCAGTACCTCCAGGAACGGTGCACCCCTTCTTAACCCAGTTTCCAAAAGCAGAACTCAATTCACCTGATTCATATTAGCCCGATTTAATGAATTGGAAGAAAGCATACGTCTTCATATGCACCTCAATTTGGCCCATTCACTTTTCACACTTCCTCCTTTTGTTTTTTATCTTTCACACTTTTGACTTTCTTTATTCATCCAAATAGCAAACTCATCACCACTCAACCTGACCAACTCGGCTATGTCCCCGTGCTGCAGTTCTCTGTCTTATCTAGATCATTTGCAATTGAATGGAATAGATCCCTTTTGGACAAAGTGGATTCACCTGCTGCTGCAGTGACCACAGGTGTGATAAGATCTAGAATTGGCATCTGGTGCGATCTCTCCGCTTCCACTCCAAAGAAAGTTACCTGTTTATTCCTATCATGCATTGGTTTTTGGGGTTTTCTTTGAGTAATGATGATCTCTTTAGTAGTCTGTTGGCGCCCTCTCCTGGAGGAATAGTTTGCTTGCTCTTGGACATTCTAAAAGAGAGGTCATGATAGACATTGAGCTTCTGAGCTCAATTGGGGACAGTCATGGGTGATGAATGTTTGCAACCTACTGCGAAGCCTCATACCGCAATATAAGGAACGTCAAATACTAAGAAAGGGCGGCCTATGAAAGAATTACTACTTTCAATAAGTACACTTAAACGGCTAATTGGGAATAGAAAAACTGTAAAAAGCCCTCTGAGAAAGCCCCCCTCTAACCTT
Organism: Anomaloglossus baeobatrachus; assembly: GCF_048569485.1. Classification (NCBI taxonomy): domain Eukaryota; kingdom Metazoa; phylum Chordata; class Amphibia; order Anura; family Aromobatidae; genus Anomaloglossus; species Anomaloglossus baeobatrachus. Next base: position 7,941 of record NW_027443226.1, read on the forward strand.
TGATAGTAAGCTTTTCTGTAGTCTGCCTGTTGATGTATTTTCCGTTTGAACTGTGCACAACATGAAGAGACGGAACACTGGCGGCTTGTCACAATGCCCCCCGATGACATCACAATAGCGCTGCTGCCTAGAAAACAAGCTGCGCAGAAGAAGTTGTTCTTTGGGTGGGAGGGTGGGCTAGTGGAAGGAGGGGGCAATCTCTTTTTTTCCCGGGTGGTAGGGGGATGACAGGAGAAGGGAAGCGGGTGGTGAGAAAGGTACAGAGGGCAGGGTTTGGGGGCTGGGAAGGAAAGGGAAAAGATTAGGGTTTGGGGATGATGAAAGGGCTTTCTACGGGTAAGGATGGCAAAGGGTGGAGTGACGGAAAGTCAGGCAACCTGTCCTGTCCGTCTTTTTGTATCGTGAATTGGAAAGACTGCAAGGGGGAGGGGAGTTGCTTGCGCCCTAAAGGAGGAGTTATTCAGATTCATTGCAGTGGGCGGCGGCTGCAAAACGCACCATTCTTCTTGTTTTTGCTCTGCAAAGCAGCCTTTTCAAGGGTTGGCTTGGGTGACAAAATGTCTTGTGTAGGCGTGGGTTTGTCTCCCTCTCGCTCTCTCTCCCTAAGATGTGTCCGGCATAGGCCAGGGTGCCACTCGAGGCCCAAACCAATTCTGGTTATCGCTTCTCGGCCTTTTGGCTAAGATCAAGTGTAGTATCTGTTCTTATCAGTTTAATATCTGATACGTCCCCTATCTGGGGACCATATATTAAATGGATTTTTTAGAACAGGGAGATGGAAAAAGAGCTTGCTCTGTCCACTCCACGCATTGACCTGGTATTGCAGTACCTCCAGGAACGGTGCACCCCTTCTTAACCCAGTTTCCAAAAGCAGAACTCAATTCACCTGATTCATATTAGCCCGATTTAATGAATTGGAAGAAAGCATACGTCTTCATATGCACCTCAATTTGGCCCATTCACTTTTCACACTTCCTCCTTTTGTTTTTTATCTTTCACACTTTTGACTTTCTTTATTCATCCAAATAGCAAACTCATCACCACTCAACCTGACCAACTCGGCTATGTCCCCGTGCTGCAGTTCTCTGTCTTATCTAGATCATTTGCAATTGAATGGAATAGATCCCTTTTGGACAAAGTGGATTCACCTGCTGCTGCAGTGACCACAGGTGTGATAAGATCTAGAATTGGCATCTGGTGCGATCTCTCCGCTTCCACTCCAAAGAAAGTTACCTGTTTATTCCTATCATGCATTGGTTTTTGGGGTTTTCTTTGAGTAATGATGATCTCTTTAGTAGTCTGTTGGCGCCCTCTCCTGGAGGAATAGTTTGCTTGCTCTTGGACATTCTAAAAGAGAGGTCATGATAGACATTGAGCTTCTGAGCTCAATTGGGGACAGTCATGGGTGATGAATGTTTGCAACCTACTGCGAAGCCTCATACCGCAATATAAGGAACGTCAAATACTAAGAAAGGGCGGCCTATGAAAGAATTACTACTTTCAATAAGTACACTTAAACGGCTAATTGGGAATAGAAAAACTGTAAAAAGCCCTCTGAGAAAGCCCCCCTCTAACCTTTGATAGTAAGCTTTTCTGTAGTCTGCCTGTTGATGTATTTTCCGTTTGAACTGTGCACAACATGAAGAGACGGAACACTGGCGGCTTGTCACAATGCCCCCCGATGACATCACAATAGCGCTGCTGCCTAGAAAACAAGCTGCGCAGAAGAAGTTGTTCTTTGGGTGGGAGGGTGGGCTAGTGGAAGGAGGGGGCAATCTCTTTTTTTCCCGGGTGGTAGGGGGATGACAGGAGAAGGGAAGCGGGTGGTGAGAAAGGTACAGAGGGCAGGGTTTGGGGGCTGGGAAGGAAAGGGAAAAGATTAGGGTTTGGGGATGATGAAAGGGCTTTCTACGGGTAAGGATGGCAAAGGGTGGCAGTGACGGAAAGTCAGGCAACCTGTCCTGTCCGTCTTTTTGTATCGTGAATTGGAAAGACTGCAAGGGGGAGGGGAGTTGCTTGCGCCCTAAAGGAGGAGTTATTCAGATTCATTGCAGTGGGCGGCGGCTGCAAAACGCACCATTCTTCTTGTTTTTGCTCTGCAAAGCAGCCTTTTCAAGGGTTGGCTTGGGTGACAAAATGTCTTGTGTAGGCGTGGGTTTGTCTCCCTCTCGCTCTCTCTCCCTAAGATGTGTCCGGCATAGGCCAGGGTGCCACTCGAGGCCCAAACCAATTCTGGTTATCGCTTCTCGGCCTTTTGGCTAAGATCAAGTGTAGTGTTGTTCGAAGAGGTGGTTTAAGCTCCAGGCCACCTTAGTACAATGATACAATGCACACTGGAAGGTTGCGCTTGCTAGTACTCTGGGTGGATAGTATATTCATCTAGAGGAAAACATGGCCCTACCAGGATCGAGGCTATTAGACTGAGTAAGGGTGGGGGGCTATGGTACAACGTGCCCCAGGACTGACGACCCTGGAGTGAGTCTGAGCTTGCTGGCTTGGGACCCCGGCAAGCCTTGGGCTCTGTAGCACACCGTACCTTGCCTTTTCATACTTTTTGAGCATATTACCCTATCCCGGCCTTCTGGCTAGGAAGGGAAATTTTTATAATCCCGGTCGGAGGTCTGGTCAGCTTTGGGCTGAGAAACTAACACCCGGTTGGAGGTCTGGGTCAGCTTCGGCTGAGAAACCAACACCCGGTTGGAGGTCTGGGTCAGCTTCGGCTGAGAAACCAACACCCGGTTGGAGGTCCGGTTAGCCTTGGGCTGAGAAACCAACACCGGTTGACGGTCCGGGCAGTTTCGGCTGCGAAACCAGCAACTAGTAGCTCTCTATTCCACTTGGGTAAGATGCCTGGGTGGACGCTGGGAGCAACGACAAGGCTCAACCAGGCTTCGGCTTGGGGGAGCACCGAAGATCCCTGACCCTTGCTGTGGCCTTCTGGCTCGGAGGGACGGGGTTGATTTTTGGGGACCCTCTCCTCACGGTGGGGTCCACACGAATCCTAGCCTTTGCACTGTTTTTGGTGTGACTTCGGTCATGCATTTTTTGTGGTGCTTTGGAAAGCTTCATTAAATAAAAAAAAAAAAATCTGTTCTTATCAGTTTAATATCTGATACGTCCCCTATCTGGGGACCATATATTAAATGGATTTTTAGAACAGGGAGATGGAAAAAGAGCTTGCTCTGTCCACTCCACGCATTGACCTGGTATTGCAGTACCTCCAGGAACGGTGCACCCCTTCTTAACCCAGTTTCCAAAAGCAGAACTCAATTCACCTGATTCATATTAGCCCGATTTAATGAATTGGAAGAAAGCATACGTCTTCATATGCACCTCAATTTGGCCCATTCACTTTTCACACTTCCTCCTTTTGTTTTTTATCTTTCACACTTTTGACTTTCTTTATTCATCCAAATAGCAAACTCATCACCACTCAACCTGACCAACTCGGCTATGTCCCCGTGCTGCAGTTCTCTGTCTTATCTAGATCATTTGCAATTGAATGGAATAGATCCCTTTTGGACAAAGTGGATTCACCTGCTGCTGCAGTGACCACAGGTGTGATAAGATCTAGAATTGGCATCTGGTGCGATCTCTCCGCTTCCACTCCAAAGAAAGTTACCTGTTTATTCCTATCATGCATTGGTTTTTGGGGTTTTCTTTGAGTAATGATGATCTCTTTAGTAGTCTGTTGGCGCCCTCTCCTGGAGGAATAGTTTGCTTGCTCTTGGACATTCTAAAAGAGAGGTCATGATAGACATTGAGCTTCTGAGCTCAATTGGGGACAGTCATGGGTGATGAATGTTTGCAACCTACTGCGAAGCCTCATACCGCAATATAAGGAACGTCAAATACTAAGAAAGGGCGGCCTATGAAAGAATTACTACTTTCAATAAGTACACTTAAACGGCTAATTGGGAATAGAAAAACTGTAAAAAGCCCTCTGAGAAAGCCCCCCTCTAACCTTTGATAGTAAGCTTTTCTGTAGTCTGCCTGTTGATGTATTTTCCGTTTGAACTGTGCACAACATGAAGAGACGGAACACTGGCGGCTTGTCACAATGCCCCCCGATGACATCACAATAGCGCTGCTGCCTAGAAAACAAGCTGCGCAGAAGAAGTTGTTCTTTGGGTGGGAGGGTGGGCTAGTGGAAGGAGGGGGCAATCTCTTTTTTTCCCGGGTGGTAGGGGGATGACAGGAGAAGGGAAGCGGGTGGTGAGAAAGGTACAGAGGGCAGGGTTTGGGGGCTGGGAAGGAAAGGGAAAAGATTAGGGTTTGGGGATGATGAAAGGGCTTTCTACGGGTAAGGATGGCAAAGGGTGGCAGTGACGGAAAGTCAGGCAACCTGTCCTGTCCGTCTTTTTGTATCGTGAATTGGAAAGACTGCAAGGGGGAGGGGAGTTGCTTGCGCCCTAAAGGAGGAGTTATTCAGATTCATTGCAGTGGGCGGCGGCTGCAAAACGCACCATTCTTCTTGTTTTTGCTCTGCAAAGCAGCCTTTTCAAGGGTTGGCTTGGGTGACAAAATGTCTTGTGTAGGCGTGGGTTTGTCTCCCTCTCGCTCTCTCTCCCTAAGATGTGTCCGGCATAGGCCAGGGTGCCACTCGAGGCCCAAACCAATTCTGGTTATCGCTTCTCGGCCTTTTGGCTAAGATCAAGTGTAGTATCTGTTCTTATCAGTTTAATATCTGATACGTCCCCTATCTGGGGACCATATATTAAATGGATTTTTAGAACAGGGAGATGGAAAAAGAGCTTGCTCTGTCCACTCCACGCATTGACCTGGTATTGCAGTACCTCCAGGAACGGTGCACCCCTTCTTAACCCAGTTTCCAAAAGCAGAACTCAATTCACCTGATTCATATTAGCCCGATTTAATGAATTGGAAGAAAGCATACGTCTTCATATGCACCTCAATTTGGCCCATTCACTTTTCACACTTCCTCCTTTTGTTTTTTATCTTTCACACTTTTGACTTTCTTTATTCATCCAAATAGCAAACTCATCACCACTCAACCTGACCAACTCGGCTATGTCCCCGTGCTGCAGTTCTCTGTCTTATCTAGATCATTTGCAATTGAATGGAATAGATCCCTTTTGGACAAAGTGGATTCACCTGCTGCTGCAGTGACCACAGGTGTGATAAGATCTAGAATTGGCATCTGGTGCGATCTCTCCGCTTCCACTCCAAAGAAAGTTACCTGTTTATTCCTATCATGCATTGGTTTTTGGGGTTTTCTTTGAGTAATGATGATCTCTTTAGTAGTCTGTTGGCGCCCTCTCCTGGAGGAATAGTTTGCTTGCTCTTGGACATTCTAAAAGAGAGGTCATGATAGACATTGAGCTTCTGAGCTCAATTGGGGACAGTCATGGGTGATGAATGTTTGCAACCTACTGCGAAGCCTCATACCGCAATATAAGGAACGTCAAATACTAAGAAAGGGCGGCCTATGAAAGAATTACTACTTTCAATAAGTACACTTAAACGGCTAATTGGGAATAGAAAAACTGTAAAAAGCCCTCTGAGAAAGCCCCCCTCTAACCTTTGATAGTAAGCTTTTCTGTAGTCTGCCTGTTGATGTATTTTCCGTTTGAACTGTGCACAACATGAAGAGACGGAACACTGGCGGCTTGTCACAATGCCCCCCGATGACATCACAATAGCGCTGCTGCCTAGAAAACAAGCTGCGCAGAAGAAGTTGTTCTTTGGGTGGGAGGGTGGGCTAGTGGAAGGAGGGGGCAATCTCTTTTTTTCCCGGGTGGTAGGGGGATGACAGGAGAAGGGAAGCGGGTGGTGAGAAAGGTACAGAGGGCAGGGTTTGGGGGCTGGGAAGGAAAGGGAAAAGATTAGGGTTTGGGGATGATGAAAGGGCTTTCTACGGGTAAGGATGGCAAAGGGTGGCAGTGACGGAAAGTCAGGCAACCTGTCCTGTCCGTCTTTTTGTATCGTGAATTGGAAAGACTGCAAGGGGGAGGGGAGTTGCTTGCGCCCTAAAGGAGGAGTTATTCAGATTCATTGCAGTGGGCGGCGGCTGCAAAACGCACCATTCTTCTTGTTTTTGCTCTGCAAAGCAGCCTTTTCAAGGGTTGGCTTGGGTGACAAAATGTCTTGTGTAGGCGTGGGTTTGTCTCCCTCTCGCTCTCTCTCCCTAAGATGTGTCCGGCATAGGCCAGGGTGCCACTCGAGGCCCAAACCAATTCTGGTTATCGCTTCTCGGCCTTTTGGCTAAGATCAAGTGTAGTATCTGTTCTTATCAGTTTAATATCTGATACGTCCCCTATCTGGGGACCATATATTAAATGGATTTTTAGAACAGGGAGATGGAAAAAGAGCTTGCTCTGTCCACTCCACGCATTGACCTGGTATTGCAGTACCTCCAGGAACGGTGCACCCCTTCTTAACCCAGTTTCCAAAAGCAGAACTCAATTCACCTGATTCATATTAGCCCGATTTAATGAATTGGAAGAAAGCATACGTCTTCATATGCACCTCAATTTGGCCCATTCACTTTTCACACTTCCTCCTTTTGTTTTTTATCTTTCACACTTTTGACTTTCTTTATTCATCCAAATAGCAAACTCATCACCACTCAACCTGACCAACTCGGCTATGTCCCCGTGCTGCAGTTCTCTGTCTTATCTAGATCATTTGCAATTGAATGGAATAGATCCCTTTTGGACAAAGTGGATTCACCTGCTGCTGCAGTGACCACAGGTGTGATAAGATCTAGAATTGGCATCTGGTGCGATCTCTCCGCTTCCACTCCAAAGAAAGTTACCTGTTTATTCCTATCATGCATTGGTTTTTGGGGTTTTCTTTGAGTAATGATGATCTCTTTAGTAGTCTGTTGGCGCCCTCTCCTGGAGGAATAGTTTGCTTGCTCTTGGACATTCTAAAAGAGAGGTCATGATAGACATTGAGCTTCTGAGCTCAATTGGGGACAGTCATGGGTGATGAATGTTTGCAACCTACTGCGAAGCCTCATACCGCAATATAAGGAACGTCAAATACTAAGAAAGGGCGGCCTATGAAAGAATTACTACTTTCAATAAGTACACTTAAACGGCTAATTGGGAATAGAAAAACTGTAAAAAGCCCTCTGAGAAAGCCCCCCTCTAACCTTTGATAGTAAGCTTTTCTGTAGTCTGCCTGTTGATGTATTTTCCGTTTGAACTGTGCACAACATGAAGAGACGGAACACTGGCGGCTTGTCACAATGCCCCCCGATGACATCACAATAGCGCTGCTGCCTAGAAAACAAGCTGCGCAGAAGAAGTTGTTCTTTGGGTGGGAGGGTGGGCTAGTGGAAGGAGGGGGCAATCTCTTTTTTTCCCGGGTGGTAGGGGGATGACAGGAGAAGGGAAGCGGGTGGTGAGAAAGGTACAGAGGGCAGGGTTTGGGGGCTGGGAAGGAAAGGGAAAAGATTAGGGTTTGGGGATGATGAAAGGGCTTTCTACGGGTAAGGATGGCAAAGGGTGGCAGTGACGGAAAGTCAGGCAACCTGTCCTGTCCGTCTTTTTGTATCGTGAATTGGAAAGACTGCAAGGGGGAGGGGAGTTGCTTGCGCCCTAAAGGAGGAGTTATTCAGATTCATTGCAGTGGGCGGCGGCTGCAAAACGCACCATTCTTCTTGTTTTTGCTCTGCAAAGCAGCCTTTTCAAGGGTTGGCTTGGGTGACAAAATGTCTTGTGTAGGCGTGGGTTTGTCTCCCTCTCGCTCTCTCTCCCTAAGATGTGTCCGGCATAGGCCAGGGTGCCACTCGAGGCCCAAACCAATTCTGGTTATCGCTTCTCGGCCTTTTGGCTAAGATCAAGTGTAGTATCTGTTCTTATCAGTTTAATATCTGATACGTCCCCTATCTGGGGACCATATATTAAATGGATTTTTAGAACAGGGAGATGGAAAAAGAGCTTGCTCTGTCCACTCCACGCATTGACCTGGTATTGCAGTACCTCCAGGAACGGTGCACCCCTTCTTAACCCAGTTTCCAAAAGCAGAACTCAATTCACCTGATTCATATTAGCCCGATTTAATGAATTGGAAGAAAGCATACGTCTTCATATGCACCTCAATTTGGCCCATTCACTTTTCACACTTCCTCCTTTTGTTTTTTATCTTTCACACTTTTGACTTTCTTTATTCATCCAAATAGCAAACTCATCACCACTCAACCTGACCAACTCGGCTATGTCCCCGTGCTGCAGTTCTCTGTCTTATCTAGATCATTTGCAATTGAATGGAATAGATCCCTTTTGGACAAAGTGGATTCACCTGCTGCTGCAGTGACCACAGGTGTGATAAGATCTAGAATTGGCATCTGGTGCGATCTCTCCGCTTCCACTCCAAAGAAAGTTACCTGTTTATTCCTATCATGCATTGGTTTTTGGGGTTTTCTTTGAGTAATGATGATCTCTTTAGTAGTCTGTTGGCGCCCTCTCCTGGAGGAATAGTTTGCTTGCTCTTGGACATTCTAAAAGAGAGGTCATGATAGACATTGAGCTTCTGAGCTCAATTGGGGACAGTCATGGGTGATGAATGTTTGCAACCTACTGCGAAGCCTCATACCGCAATATAAGGAACGTCAAATACTAAGAAAGGGCGGCCTATGAAAGAATTACTACTTTCAATAAGTACACTTAAACGGCTAATTGGGAATAGAAAAACTGTAAAAAGCCCTCTGAGAAAGCCCCCCTCTAACCTTTGATAGTAAGCTTTTCTGTAGTCTGCCTGTTGATGTATTTTCCGTTTGAACTGTGCACAACATGAAGAGACGGAACACTGGCAGCTTGTCACAATGCCCCCCGATGACATCACAATAGCGCTGCTGCCTAGAAAACAAGCTGCGCAGAAGAAGTTGTTCTTTGGGTGGGAGGGTGGGCTAGTGGAAGGAGGGGGCAATCTCTTTTTTTCCCGGGTGGTAGGGGGATGACAGGAGAAGGGAAGCGGGTGGTGAGAAAGGTACAGAGGGCAGGGTTTGGGGGCTGGGAAGGAAAGGGAAAAGATTAGGGTTTGGGGATGATGAAAGGGCTTTCTACGGGTAAGGATGGCAAAGGGTGGCAGTGACGGAAAGTCAGGCAACCTGTCCTGTCCGTCTTTTTGTATCGTGAATTGGAAAGACTGCAAGGGGGAGGGGAGTTGCTTGCGCCCTAAAGGAGGAGTTATTCAGATTCATTGCAGTGGGCGGCGGCTGCAAAACGCACCATTCTTCTTGTTTTTGCTCTGCAAAGCAGCCTTTTCAAGGGTTGGCTTGGGTGACAAAATGTCTTGTGTAGGCGTGGGTTTGTCTCCCTCTCGCTCTCTCTCCCTAAGATGTGTCCGGCATAGGCCAGGGTGCCACTCGAGGCCCAAACCAATTCTGGTTATCGCTTCTCGGCCTTTTGGCTAAGATCAAGTGTAGTATCTGTTCTTATCAGTTTAATATCTGATACGTCCCCTATCTGGGGACCATATATTAAATGGATTTTTAGAACAGGGAGATGGAAAAAGAGCTTGCTCTGTCCACTCCACGCATTGACCTGGTATTGCAGTACCTCCAGGAACGGTGCACCCCTTCTTAACCCAGTTTCCAAAAGCAGAACTCAATTCACCTGATTCATATTAGCCCGATTTAATGAATTGGAAGAAAGCATACGTCTTCATATGCACCTCAATTTGGCCCATTCACTTTTCACACTTCCTCCTTTTGTTTTTTATCTTTCACACTTTTGACTTTCTTTATTCATCCAAATAGCAAACTCATCACCACTCAACCTGACCAACTCGGCTATGTCCCCGTGCTGCAGTTCTCTGTCTTATCTAGATCATTTGCAATTGAATGGAATAGATCCCTTTTGGACAAAGTGGATTCACCTGCTGCTGCAGTGACCACAGGTGTGATAAGATCTAGAATTGGCATCTGGTGCGATCTCTCCGCTTCCACTCCAAAGAAAGTTACCTGTTTATTCCTATCATGCATTGGTTTTTGGGGTTTTCTTTGAGTAATGATGATCTCTTTAGTAGTCTGTTGGCGCCCTCTCCTGGAGGAATAGTTTGCTTGCTCTTGGACATTCTAAAAGAGAGGTCATGATAGACATTGAGCTTCTGAGCTCAATTGGGGACAGTCATGGGTGATGAATGTTTGCAACCTACTGCGAAGCCTCATACCGCAATATAAGGAACGTCAAATACTAAGAAAGGGCGGCCTATGAAAGAATTACTACTTTCAATAAGTACACTTAAACGGCTAATTGGGAATAGAAAAACTGTAAAAAGCCCTCTGAGAAAGCCCCCCTCTAACCTTTGATAGTAAGCTTTTCTGTAGTCTGCCTGTTGATGTATTTTCCGTTTGAACTGTGCACAACATGAAGAGACGGAACACTGGCGGCTTGTCACAATGCCCCCCGATGACATCACAATAGCGCTGCTGCCTAGAAAACAAGCTGCGCAGAAGAAGTTGTTCTTTGGGTGGGAGGGTGGGCTAGTGGAAGGAGGGGGCAATCTCTTTTTTTCCCGGGTGGTAGGGGGATGACAGGAGAAGGGAAGCGGGTGGTGAGAAAGGTACAGAGGGCAGGGTTTGGGGGCTGGGAAGGAAAGGGAAAAGATTAGGGTTTGGGGATGATGAAAGGGCTTTCTACGGGTAAGGATGGCAAAGGGTGGCAGTGACGGAAAGTCAGGCAACCTGTCCTGTCCGTCTTTTTGTATCGTGAATTGGAAAGACTGCAAGGGGGAGGGGAGTTGCTTGCGCCCTAAAGGAGGAGTTATTCAGATTCATTGCAGTGGGCGGCGGCTGCAAAACGCACCATTCTTCTTGTTTTTGCTCTGCAAAGCAGCCTTTTCAAGGGTTGGCTTGGGTGACAAAATGTCTTGTGTAGGCGTGGGTTTGTCTCCCTCTCGCTCTCTCTCCCTAAGATGTGTCCGGCATAGGCCAGGGTGCCACTCGAGGCCCAAACCAATTCTGGTTATCGCTTCTCGGCCTTTTGGCTAAGATCAAGTGTAGTATCTGTTCTTATCAGTTTAATATCTGATACGTCCCCTATCTGGGGACCATATATTAAATGGATTTTTAGAACAGGGAGATGGAAAAAGAGCTTGCTCTGTCCACTCCACGCATTGACCTGGTATTGCAGTACCTCCAGGAACGGTGCACCCCTTCTTAACCCAGTTTCCAAAAGCAGAACTCAATTCACCTGATTCATATTAGCCCGATTTAATGAATTGGAAGAAAGCATACGTCTTCATATGCACCTCAATTTGGCCCATTCACTTTTCACACTTCCTCCTTTTGTTTTTTATCTTTCACACTTTTGACTTTCTTTATTCATCCAAATAGCAAACTCATCACCACTCAACCTGACCAACTCGGCTATGTCCCCGTGCTGCAGTTCTCTGTCTTATCTAGATCATTTGCAATTGAATGGAATAGATCCCTTTTGGACAAAGTGGATTCACCTGCTGCTGCAGTGACCACAGGTGTGATAAGATCTAGAATTGGCATCTGGTGCGATCTCTCCGCTTCCACTCCAAAGAAAGTTACCTGTTTATTCCTATCATGCATTGGTTTTTGGGGTTTTCTTTGAGTAATGATGATCTCTTTAGTAGTCTGTTGGCGCCCTCTCCTGGAGGAATAGTTTGCTTGCTCTTGGACATTCTAAAAGAGAGGTCATGATAGACATTGAGCTTCTGAGCTCAATTGGGGACAGTCATGGGTGATGAATGTTTGCAACCTACTGCGAAGCCTCATACCGCAATATAAGGAACGTCAAATACTAAGAAAGGGCGGCCTATGAAAGAATTACTACTTTCAATAAGTACACTTAAACGGCTAATTGGGAATAGAAAAACTGTAAAAAGCCCTCTGAGAAAGCCCCCCTCTAACCTTTGATAGTAAGCTTTTCTGTAGTCTGCCTGTTGATGTATTTTCCGTTTGAACTGTGCACAACATGAAGAGACGGAACACTGGCGGCTTGTCACAATGCCCCCCGATGACATCACAATAGCGCTGCTGCCTAGAAAACAAGCTGCGCAGAAGAAGTTGTTCTTTGGGTGGGAGGGTGGGCTAGTGGAAGGAGGGGGCAATCTCTTTTTTTCCCGGGTGGTAGGGGGATGACAGGAGAAGGGAAGCGGGTGGTGAGAAAGGTACAGAGGGCAGGGTTTGGGGGCTGGGAAGGAAAGGGAAAAGATTAGGGTTTGGGGATGATGAAAGGGCTTTCTACGGGTAAGGATGGCAAAGGGTGGCAGTGACGGAAAGTCAGGCAACCTGTCCTGTCCGTCTTTTTGTATCGTGAATTGGAAAGACTGCAAGGGGGAGGGGAGTTGCTTGCGCCCTAAAGGAGGAGTTATTCAGATTCATTGCAGTGGGCGGCGGCTGCAAAACGCACCATTCTTCTTGTTTTTGCTCTGCAAAGCAGCCTTTTCAAGGGTTGGCTTGGGTGACAAAATGTCTTGTGTAGGCGTGGGTTTGTCTCCCTCTCGCTCTCTCTCCCTAAGATGTGTCCGGCATAGGCCAGGGTGCCACTCGAGGCCCAAACCAATTCTGGTTATCGCTTCTCGGCCTTTTGGCTAAGATCAAGTGTAGTATCTGTTCTTATCAGTTTAATATCTGATACGTCCCCTATCTGGGGACCATATATTAAATGGATTTTTAGAACAGGGAGATGGAAAAAGAGCTTGCTCTGTCCACTCCACGCATTGACCTGGTATTGCAGTACCTCCAGGAACGGTGCACCCCTTCTTAACCCAGTTTCCAAAAGCAGAACTCAATTCACCTGATTCATATTAGCCCGATTTAATGAATTGGAAGAAAGCATACGTCTTCATATGCACCTCAATTTGGCCCATTCACTTTTCACACTTCCTCCTTTTGTTTTTTATCTTTCACACTTTTGACTTTCTTTATTCATCCAAATAGCAAACTCATCACCACTCAACCTGACCAACTCGGCTATGTCCCCGTGCTGCAGTTCTCTGTCTTATCTAGATCATTTGCAATTGAATGGAATAGATCCCTTTTGGACAAAGTGGATTCACCTGCTGCTGCAGTGACCACAGGTGTGATAAGATCTAGAATTGGCATCTGGTGCGATCTCTCCGCTTCCACTCCAAAGAAAGTTACCTGTTTATTCCTATCATGCATTGGTTTTTGGGGTTTTCTTTGAGTAATGATGATCTCTTTAGTAGTCTGTTGGCGCCCTCTCCTGGAGGAATAGTTTGCTTGCTCTTGGACATTCTAAAAGAGAGGTCATGATAGACATTGAGCTTCTGAGCTCAATTGGGGACAGTCATGGGTGATGAATGTTTGCAACCTACTGCGAAGCCTCATACCGCAATATAAGGAACGTCAAATACTAAGAAAGGGCGGCCTATGAAAGAATTACTACTTTCAATAAGTACACTTAAACGGCTAATTGGGAATAGAAAAACTGTAAAAAGCCCTCTGAGAAAGCCCCCCTCTAACCTTTGATAGTAAGCTTTTCTGTAGTCTGCCTGTTGATGTATTTTCCGTTTGAACTGTGCACAACATGAAGAGACGGAACACTGGCGGCTTGTCACAATGCCCCCCGATGACATCACAATAGCGCTGCTGCCTAGAAAACAAGCTGCGCAGAAGAAGTTGTTCTTTGGGTGGGAGGGTGGGCTAGTGGAAGGAGGGGGCAATCTCTTTTTTTCCCGGGTGGTAGGGGGATGACAGGAGAAGGGAAGCGGGTGGTGAGAAAGGTACAGAGGGCAGGGTTTGGGGGCTGGGAAGGAAAGGGAAAAGATTAGGGTTTGGGGATGATGAAAGGGCTTTCTACGGGTAAGGATGGCAAAGGGTGGCAGTGACGGAAAGTCAGGCAACCTGTCCTGTCCGTCTTTTTGTATCGTGAATTGGAAAGACTGCAAGGGGGAGGGGAGTTGCTTGCGCCCTAAAGGAGGAGTTATTCAGATTCATTGCAGTGGGCGGCGGCTGCAAAACGCACCATTCTTCTTGTTTTTGCTCTGCAAAGCAGCCTTTTCAAGGGTTGGCTTGGGTGACAAAATGTCTTGTGTAGGCGTGGGTTTGTCTCCCTCTCGCTCTCTCTCCCTAAGATGTGTCCGGCATAGGCCAGGGTGCCACTCGAGGCCCAAACCAATTCTGGTTATCGCTTCTCGGCCTTTTGGCTAAGATCAAGTGTAGTATCTGTTCTTATCAGTTTAATATCTGATACGTCCCCTATCTGGGGACCATATATTAAATGGATTTTTAGAACAGGGAGATGGAAAAAGAGCTTGCTCTGTCCACTCCACGCATTGACCTGGTATTGCAGTACCTCCAGGAACGGTGCACCCCTTCTTAACCCAGTTTCCAAAAGCAGAACTCAATTCACCTGATTCATATTAGCCCGATTTAATGAATTGGAAGAAAGCATACGTCTTCATATGCACCTCAATTTGGCCCATTCACTTTTCACACTTCCTCCTTTTGTTTTTTATCTTTCACACTTTTGACTTTCTTTATTCATCCAAATAGCAAACTCATCACCACTCAACCTGACCAACTCGGCTATGTCCCCGTGCTGCAGTTCTCTGTCTTATCTAGATCATTTGCAATTGAATGGAATAGATCCCTTTTGGACAAAGTGGATTCACCTGCTGCTGCAGTGACCACAGGTGTGATAAGATCTAGAATTGGCATCTGGTGCGATCTCTCCGCTTCCACTCCAAAGAAAGTTACCTGTTTATTCCTATCATGCATTGGTTTTTGGGGTTTTCTTTGAGTAATGATGATCTCTTTAGTAGTCTGTTGGCGCCCTCTCCTGGAGGAATAGTTTGCTTGCTCTTGGACATTCTAAAAGAGAGGTCATGATAGACATTGAGCTTCTGAGCTCAATTGGGGACAGTCATGGGTGATGAATGTTTGCAACCTACTGCGAAGCCTCATACCGCAATATAAGGAACGTCAAATACTAAGAAAGGGCGGCCTATGAAAGAATTACTACTTTCAATAAGTACACTTAAACGGCTAATTGGGAATAGAAAAACTGTAAAAAGCCCTCTGAGAAAGCCCCCCTCTAACCTTTGATAGTAAGCTTTTCTGTAGTCTGCCTGTTGATGTATTTTCCGTTTGAACTGTGCACAACATGAAGAGACGGAACACTGGCGGCTTGTCACAATGCCCCCCGATGACATCACAATAGCGCTGCTGCCTAGAAAACAAGCTGCGCAGAAGAAGTTGTTCTTTGGGTGGGAGGGTGGGCTAGTGGAAGGAGGGGGCAATCTCTTTTTTTCCCGGGTGGTAGGGGGATGACAGGAGAAGGGAAGCGGGTGGTGAGAAAGGTACAGAGGGCAGGGTTTGGGGGCTGGGAAGGAAAGGGAAAAGATTAGGGTTTGGGGATGATGAAAGGGCTTTCTACGGGTAAGGATGGCAAAGGGTGGCAGTGACGGAAAGTCAGGCAACCTGTCCTGTCCGTCTTTTTGTATCGTGAATTGGAAAGACTGCAAGGGGGAGGGGAGTTGCTTGCGCCCTAAAGGAGGAGTTATTCAGATTCATTGCAGTGGGCGGCGGCTGCAAAACGCACCATTCTTCTTGTTTTTGCTCTGCAAAGCAGCCTTTTCAAGGGTTGGCTTGGGTGACAAAATGTCTTGTGTAGGCGTGGGTTTGTCTCCCTCTCGCTCTCTCTCCCTAAGATGTGTCCGGCATAGGCCAGGGTGCCACTCGAGGCCCAAACCAATTCTGGTTATCGCTTCTCGGCCTTTTGGCTAAGATCAAGTGTAGTATCTGTTCTTATCAGTTTAATATCTGATACGTCCCCTATCTGGGGACCATATATTAAATGGATTTTTAGAACAGGGAGATGGAAAAAGAGCTTGCTCTGTCCACTCCACGCATTGACCTGGTATTGCAGTACCTCCAGGAACGGTGCACCCCTTCTTAACCCAGTTTCCAAAAGCAGAACTCAATTCACCTGATTCATATTAGCCCGATTTAATGAATTGGAAGAAAGCATACGTCTTCATATGCACCTCAATTTGGCCCATTCACTTTTCACACTTCCTCCTTTTGTTTTTTATCTTTCACACTTTTGACTTTCTTTATTCATCCAAATAGCAAACTCATCACCACTCAACCTGACCAACTCCGCTATGTCCCCGTGCTGCAGTTCTCTGTCTTATCTAGATCATTTGCAATTGAATGGAATAGATCCCTTTTGGACAAAGTGGATTCACCTGCTGCTGCAGTGACCACAGGTGTGATAAGATCTAGAATTGGCATCTGGTGCGATCTCTCCGCTTCCACTCCAAAGAAAGTTACCTGTTTATTCCTATCATGCATTGGTTTTTGGGGTTTTCTTTGAGTAATGATGATCTCTTTAGTAGTCTGTTGGCGCCCTCTCCTGGAGGAATAGTTTGCTTGCTCTTGGACATTCTAAAAGAGAGGTCATGATAGACATTGAGCTTCTGAGCTCAATTGGGGACAGTCATGGGTGATGAATGTTTGCAACCTACTGCGAAGCCTCATACCGCAATATAAGGAACGTCAAATACTAAGAAAGGGCGGCCTATGAAAGAATTACTACTTTCAATAAGTACACTTAAACGGCTAATTGGGAATAGAAAAACTGTAAAAAGCCCTCTGAGAAAGCCCCCCTCTAACCTTTGATAGTAAGCTTTTCTGTAGTCTGCCTGTTGATGTATTTTCCGTTTGAACTGTGCACAACATGAAGAGACGGAACACTGGCGGCTTGTCACAATGCCCCCCGATGACATCACAATAGCGCTGCTGCCTAGAAAACAAGCTGCGCAGAAGAAGTTGTTCTTTGGGTGGGAGGGTGGGCTAGTGGAAGGAGGGGGCAATCTCTTTTTTTCCCGGGTGGTAGGGGGATGACAGGAGAAGGGAAGCGGGTGGTGAGAAAGGTACAGAGGGCAGGGTTTGGGGGCTGGGAAGGAAAGGGAAAAGATTAGGGTTTGGGGATGATGAAAGGGCTTTCTACGGGTAAGGATGGCAAAGGGTGGCAGTGACGGAAAGTCAGGCAACCTGTCCTGTCCGTCTTTTTGTATCGTGAATTGGAAAGACTGCAAGGGGGAGGGGAGTTGCTTGCGCCCTAAAGGAGGAGTTATTCAGATTCATTGCAGTGGGCGGCGGCTGCAAAACGCACCATTCTTCTTGTTTTTGCTCTGCAAAGCAGCCTTTTCAAGGGTTGGCTTGGGTGACAAAATGTCTTGTGTAGGCGTGGGTTTGTCTCCCTCTCGCTCTCTCTCCCTAAGATGTGTCCGGCATAGGCCAGGGTGCCACTCGAGGCCCAAACCAATTCTGGTTATCGCTTCTCGGCCTTTTGGCTAAGATCAAGTGTAGTATCTGTTCTTATCAGTTTAATATCTGATACGTCCCCTATCTGGGGACCATATATTAAATGGATTTTTAGAACAGGGAGATGGAAAAAGAGCTTGCTCTGTCCACTCCACGCATTGACCTGGTATTGCAGTACCTCCAGGAACGGTGCACCCCTTCTTAACCCAGTTTCCAAAAGCAGAACTCAATTCACCTGATTCATATTAGCCCGATTTAATGAATTGGAAGAAAGCATACGTCTTCATATGCACCTCAATTTGGCCCATTCACTTTTCACACTTCCTCCTTTTGTTTTTTATCTTTCACACTTTTGACTTTCTTTATTCATCCAAATAGCAAACTCATCACCACTCAACCTGACCAACTCGGCTATGTCCCCGTGCTGCAGTTCTCTGTCTTATCTAGATCATTTGCAATTGAATGGAATAGATCCCTTTTGGACAAAGTGGATTCACCTGCTGCTGCAGTGACCACAGGTGTGATAAGATCTAGAATTGGCATCTGGTGCGATCTCTCCGCTTCCACTCCAAAGAAAGTTACCTGTTTATTCCTATCATGCATTGGTTTTTGGGGTTTTCTTTGAGTAATGATGATCTCTTTAGTAGTCTGTTGGCGCCCTCTCCTGGAGGAATAGTTTGCTTGCTCTTGGACATTCTAAAAGAGAGGTCATGATAGACATTGAGCTTCTGAGCTCAATTGGGGACAGTCATGGGTGATGAATGTTTGCAACCTACTGCGAAGCCTCATACCGCAATATAAGGAACGTCAAATACTAAGAAAGGGCGGCCTATGAAAGAATTACTACTTTCAATAAGTACACTTAAACGGCTAATTGGGAATAGAAAAACTGTAAAAAGCCCTCTGAGAAAGCCCCCCTCTAACCTTTGATAGTAAGCTTTTCTGTAGTCTGCCTGTTGATGTATTTTCCGTTTGAACTGTGCACAACATGAAGAGACGGAACACTGGCGGCTTGTCACAATGCCCCCCGATGACATCACAATAGCGCTGCTGCCTAGAAAACAAGCTGCGCAGAAGAAGTTGTTCTTTGGGTGGGAGGGTGGGCTAGTGGAAGGAGGGGGCAATCTCTTTTTTTCCCGGGTGGTAGGGGGATGACAGGAGAAGGGAAGCGGGTGGTGAGAAAGGTACAGAGGGCAGGGTTTGGGGGCTGGGAAGGAAAGGGAAAAGATTAGGGTTTGGGGATGATGAAAGGGCTTTCTACGGGTAAGGATGGCAAAGGGTGGCAGTGACGGAAAGTCAGGCAACCTGTCCTGTCCGTCTTTTTGTATCGTGAATTGGAAAGACTGCAAGGGGGAGGGGAGTTGCTTGCGCCCTAAAGGAGGAGTTATTCAGATTCATTGCAGTGGGCGGCGGCTGCAAAACGCACCATTCTTCTTGTTTTTGCTCTGCAAAGCAGCCTTTTCAAGGGTTGGCTTGGGTGACAAAATGTCTTGTGTAGGCGTGGGTTTGTCTCCCTCTCGCTCTCTCTCCCTAAGATGTGTCCGGCATAGGCCAGGGTGCCACTCGAGGCCCAAACCAATTCTGGTTATCGCTTCTCGGCCTTTTGGCTAAGATCAAGTGTAGTATCTGTTCTTATCAGTTTAATATCTGATACGTCCCCTATCTGGGGACCATATATTAAATGGATTTTTAGAACAGGGAGATGGAAAAAGAGCTTGCTCTGTCCACTCCACGCATTGACCTGGTATTGCAGTACCTCCAGGAACGGTGCACCCCTTCTTAACCCAGTTTCCAAAAGCAGAACTCAATTCACCTGATTCATATTAGCCCGATTTAATGAATTGGAAGAAAGCATACGTCTTCATATGCACCTCAATTTGGCCCATTCACTTTTCACACTTCCTCCTTTTGTTTTTTATCTTTCACACTTTTGACTTTCTTTATTCATCCAAATAGCAAACTCATCACCACTCAACCTGACCAACTCGGCTATGTCCCCGTGCTGCAGTTCTCTGTCTTATCTAGATCATTTGCAATTGAATGGAATAGATCCCTTTTGGACAAAGTGGATTCACCTGCTGCTGCAGTGACCACAGGTGTGATAAGATCTAGAATTGGCATCTGGTGCGATCTCTCCGCTTCCACTCCAAAGAAAGTTACCTGTTTATTCCTATCATGCATTGGTTTTTGGGGTTTTCTTTGAGTAATGATGATCTCTTTAGTAGTCTGTTGGCGCCCTCTCCTGGAGGAATAGTTTGCTTGCTCTTGGACATTCTAAAAGAGAGGTCATGATAGACATTGAGCTTCTGAGCTCAATTGGGGACAGTCATGGGTGATGAATGTTTGCAACCTACTGCGAAGCCTCATACCGCAATATAAGGAACGTCAAATACTAAGAAAGGGCGGCCTATGAAAGAATTACTACTTTCAATAAGTACACTTAAACGGCTAATTGGGAATAGAAAAACTGTAAAAAGCCCTCTGAGAAAGCCCCCCTCTAACCTTTGATAGTAAGCTTTTCTGTAGTCTGCCTGTTGATGTATTTTCCGTTTGAACTGTGCACAACATGAAGAGACGGAACACTGGCGGCTTGTCACAATGCCCCCCGATGACATCACAATAGCGCTGCTGCCTAGAAAACAAGCTGCGCAGAAGAAGTTGTTCTTTGGGTGGGAGGGTGGGCTAGTGGAAGGAGGGGGCAATCTCTTTTTTTCCCGGGTGGTAGGGGGATGACAGGAGAAGGGAAGCGGGTGGTGAGAAAGGTACAGAGGGCAGGGTTTGGGGGCTGGGAAGGAAAGGGAAAAGATTAGGGTTTGGGGATGATGAAAGGGCTTTCTACGGGTAAGGATGGCAAAGGGTGGCAGTGACGGAAAGTCAGGCAACCTGTCCTGTCCGTCTTTTTGTATCGTGAATTGGAATGACTGCAAGGGGGAGGGGAGTTGCTTGCGCCCTAAAGGAGGAGTTATTCAGATTCATTGCAGTGGGCGGCGGCTGCAAAACGCACCATTCTTCTTGTTTTTGCTCTGCAAAGCAGCCTTTTCAAGGGTTGGCTTGGGTGACAAAATGTCTTGTGTAGGCGTGGGTTTGTCTCCCTCTCGCTCTCTCTCCCTAAGATGTGTCCGGCATAGGCCAGGGTGCCACTCGAGGCCCAAACCAATTCTGGTTATCGCTTCTCGGCCTTTTGGCTAAGATCAAGTGTAGTATCTGTTCTTATCAGTTTAATATCTGATACGTCCCCTATCTGGGGACCATATATTAAATGGATTTTTAGAACAGGGAGATGGAAAAAGAGCTTGCTCTGTCCACTCCACGCATTGACCTGGTATTGCAGTACCTCCAGGAACGGTGCACCCCTTCTTAACCCAGTTTCCAAAAGCAGAACTCAATTCACCTGATTCATATTAGCCCGATTTAATGAATTGGAAGAAAGCATACGTCTTCATATGCACCTCAATTTGGCCCATTCACTTTTCACACTTCCTCCTTTTGTTTTTTATCTTTCACACTTTTGACTTTCTTTATTCATCCAAATAGCAAACTCATCACCACTCAACCTGACCAACTCGGCTATGTCCCCGTGCTGCAGTTCTCTGTCTTATCTAGATCATTTGCAATTGAATGGAATAGATCCCTTTTGGACAAAGTGGATTCACCTGCTGCTGCAGTGACCACAGGTGTGATAAGATCTAGAATTGGCATCTGGTGCGATCTCTCCGCTTCCACTCCAAAGAAAGTTACCTGTTTATTCCTATCATGCATTGGTTTTTGGGGTTTTCTTTGAGTAATGATGATCTCTTTAGTAGTCTGTTGGCGCCCTCTCCTGGAGGAATAGTTTGCTTGCTCTTGGACATTCTAAAAGAGAGGTCATGATAGACATTGAGCTTCTGAGCTCAATTGGGGACAGTCATGGGTGATGAATGTTTGCAACCTACTGCGAAGCCTCATACCGCAATATAAGGAACGTCAAATACTAAGAAAGGGCGGCCTATGAAAGAATTACTACTTTCAATAAGTACACTTAAACGGCTAATTGGGAATAGAAAAACTGTAAAAAGCCCTCTGAGAAAGCCCCCCTCTAACCTTTGATAGTAAGCTTTTCTGTAGTCTGCCTGTTGATGTATTTTCCGTTTGAACTGTGCACAACATGAAGAGACGGAACACTGGCGGCTTGTCACAATGCCCCCCGATGACATCACAATAGCGCTGCTGCCTAGAAAACAAGCTGCGCAGAAGAAGTTGTTCTTTGGGTGGGAGGGTGGGCTAGTGGAAGGAGGGGGCAATCTCTTTTTTTCCCGGGTGGTAGGGGGATGACAGGAGAAGGGAAGCGGGTGGTGAGAAAGGTACAGAGGGCAGGGTTTGGGGGCTGGGAAGGAAAGGGAAAAGATTAGGGTTTGGGGATGATGAAAGGGCTTTCTACGGGTAAGGATGGCAAAGGGTGGCAGTGACGGAAAGTCAGGCAACCTGTCCTGTCCGTCTTTTTGTATCGTGAATTGGAAAGACTGCAAGGGGGAGGGGAGTTGCTTGCTCCCTAAAGGAGGAGTTATTCAGATTCATTGCAGTGGGCGGCGGCTGCAAAACGCACCATTCTTCTTGTTTTTGCTCTGCAAAGCAGCCTTTTCAAGGGTTGGCTTGGGTGACAAAATGTCTTGTGTAGGCGTGGGTTTGTCTCCCTCTCGCTCTCTCTCCCTAAGATGTGTCCGGCATAGGCCAGGGTGCCACTCGAGGCCCAAACCAATTCTGGTTATCGCTTCTCGGCCTTTTGGCTAAGATCAAGTGTAGTATCTGTTCTTATCAGTTTAATATCTGATACGTCCCCTATCTGGGGACCATATATTAAATGGATTTTTAGAACAGGGAGATGGAAAAAGAGCTTGCTCTGTCCACTCCACGCATTGACCTGGTATTGCAGTACCTCCAGGAACGGTGCACCCCTTCTTAACCCAGTTTCCAAAAGCAGAACTCAATTCACCTGATTCATATTAGCCCGATTTAATGAATTGGAAGAAAGCATACGTCTTCATATGCACCTCAATTTGGCCCATTCACTTTTCACACTTCCTCCTTTTGTTTTTTATCTTTCACACTTTTGACTTTCTTTATTCATCCAAATAGCAAACTCATCACCACTCAACCTGACCAACTCGGCTATGTCCCCGTGCTGCAGTTCTCTGTCTTATCTAGATCATTTGCAATTGAATGGAATAGATCCCTTTTGGACAAAGTGGATTCACCTGCTGCTGCAGTGACCACAGGTGTGATAAGATCTAGAATTGGCATCTGGTGCGATCTCTCCGCTTCCACTCCAAAGAAAGTTACCTGTTTATTCCTATCATGCATTGGTTTTTGGGGTTTTCTTTGAGTAATGATGATCTCTTTAGTAGTCTGTTGGCGCCCTCTCCTGGAGGAATAGTTTGCTTGCTCTTGGACATTCTAAAAGAGAGGTCATGATAGACATTGAGCTTCTGAGCTCAATTGGGGACAGTCATGGGTGATGAATGTTTGCAACCTACTGCGAAGCCTCATACCGCAATATAAGGAACGTCAAATACTAAGAAAGGGCGGCCTATGAAAGAATTACTACTTTCAATAAGTACACTTAAACGGCTAATTGGGAATAGAAAAACTGTAAAAAGCCCTCTGAGAAAGCCCCCCTCTAACCTTTGATAGTAAGCTTTTCTGTAGTCTGCCTGTTGATGTATTTTCCGTTTGAACTGTGCACAACATGAAGAGACGGAACACTGGCGGCTTGTCACAATGCCCCCGATGACATCACAATAGCGCTGCTGCCTAGAAAACAAGCTGCGCAGAAGAAGTTGTTCTTTGGGTGGGAGGGTGGGCTAGTGGAAGGAGGGGGCAATCTCTTTTTTTCCCGGGTGGTAGGGGGATGACAGGAGAAGGGAAGCGGGTGGTGAGAAAGGTACAGAGGGCAGGGTTTGGGGGCTGGGAAGGAAAGGGAAAAGATTAGGGTTTGGGGATGATGAAAGGGCTTTCTACGGGTAAGGATGGCAAAGGGTGGCAGTGACGGAAAGTCAGGCAACCTGTCCTGTCCGTCTTTTTGTATCGTGAATTGGAAAGAGTGCAAGGGGGAGGGGAGTTGCTTGCGCCCTAAAGGAGGAGTTATTCAGATTCATTGCAGTGGGCGGCGGCTGCAAAACGCACCATTCTTCTTGTTTTTGCTCTGCAAAGCAGCCTTTTCAAGGGTTGGCTTGGGTGACAAAATGTCTTGTGTAGGCGTGGGTTTGTCTCCCTCTCGCTCTCTCTCCCTAAGATGTGTCCGGCATAGGCCAGGGTGCCACTCGAGGCCCAAACCAATTCTGGTTATCGCTTCTCGGCCTTTTGGCTAAGATCAAGTGTAGTATCTGTTCTTATCAGTTTAATATCTGATACGTCCCCTATCTGGGGACCATATATTAAATGGATTTTTAGAACAGGGAGATGGAAAAAGAGCTTGCTCTGTCCACTCCACGCATTGACCTGGTATTGCAGTACCTCCAGGAACGGTGCACCCCTTCTTAACCCAGTTTCCAAAAGCAGAACTCAATTCACCTGATTCATATTAGCCCGATTTAATGAATTGGAAGAAAGCATACGTCTTCATATGCACCTCAATTTGGCCCATTCACTTTTCACACTTCCTCCTTTTGTTTTTTATCTTTCACACTTTTGACTTTCTTTATTCATCCAAATAGCAAACTCATCACCACTCAACCTGACCAACTCGGCTATGTCCCCGTGCTGCAGTTCTCTGTCTTATCTAGATCATTTGCAATTGAATGGAATAGATCCCTTTTGGACAAAGTGGATTCACCTGCTGCTGCAGTGACCACAGGTGTGATAAGATCTAGAATTGGCATCTGGTGCGATCTCTCCGCTTCCACTCCAAAGAAAGTTACCTGTTTATTCCTATCATGCATTGGTTTTTGGGGTTTTCTTTGAGTAATGATGATCTCTTTAGTAGTCTGTTGGCGCCCTCTCCTGGAGGAATAGTTTGCTTGCTCTTGGACATTCTAAAAGAGAGGTCATGATAGACATTGAGCTTCTGAGCTCAATTGGGGACAGTCATGGGTGATGAATGTTTGCAACCTACTGCGAAGCCTCATACCGCAATATAAGGAACGTCAAATACTAAGAAAGGGCGGCCTATGAAAGAATTACTACTTTCAATAAGTACACTTAAACGGCTAATTGGGAATAGAAAAACTGTAAAAAGCCCTCTGAGAAAGCCCCCCTCTAACCTTTGATAGTAAGCTTTTCTGTAGTCTGCCTGTTGATGTATTTTCCGTTTGAACTGTGCACAACATGAAGAGACGGAACACTGGCGGCTTGTCACAATGCCCCCCGATGACATCACAATAGCGCTGCTGCCTAGAAAACAAGCTGCGCAGAAGAAGTTGTTCTTTGGGTGGGAGGGTGGGCTAGTGGAAGGAGGGGGCAATCTCTTTTTTTCCCGGGTGGTAGGGGGATGACAGGAGAAGGGAAGCGGGTGGTGAGAAAGGTACAGAGGGCAGGGTTTGGGGGCTGGGAAGGAAAGGGAAAAGATTAGGGTTTGGGGATGATGAAAGGGCTTTCTACGGGTAAGGATGGCAAAGGGTGGCAGTGACGGAAAGTCAGGCAACCTGTCCTGTCCGTCTTTTTGTATCGTGAATTGGAAAGACTGCAAGGGGGAGGGGAGTTGCTTGCGCCCTAAAGGAGGAGTTATTCAGATTCATTGCAGTGGGCGGCGGCTGCAAAACGCACCATTCTTCTTGTTTTTGCTCTGCAAAGCAGCCTTTTCAAGGGTTGGCTTGGGTGACAAAATGTCTTGTGTAGGCGTGGGTTTGTCTCCCTCTCGCTCTCTCTCCCTAAGATGTGTCCGGCATAGGCCAGGGTGCCACTCGAGGCCCAAACCAATTCTGGTTATCGCTTCTCGGCCTTTTGGCTAAGATCAAGTGTAGTATCTGTTCTTATCAGTTTAATATCTGATACGTCCCCTATCTGGGGACCATATATTAAATGGATTTTTAGAACAGGGAGATGGAAAAAGAGCTTGCTCTGTCCACTCCACGCATTGACCTGGTATTGCAGTACCTCCAGGAACGGTGCACCCCTTCTTAACCCAGTTTCCAAAAGCAGAACTCAATTCACCTGATTCATATTAGCCCGATTTAATGAATTGGAAGAAAGCATACGTCTTCATATGCACCTCAATTTGGCCCATTCACTTTTCACACTTCCTCCTTTTGTTTTTTATCTTTCACACTTTTGACTTTCTTTATTCATCCAAATAGCAAACTCATCACCACTCAACCTGACCAACTCGGCTATGTCCCCGTGCTGCAGTTCTCTGTCTTATCTAGATCATTTGCAATTGAATGGAATAGATCCCTTTTGGACAAAGTGGATTCACCTGCTGCTGCAGTGACCACAGGTGTGATAAGATCTAGAATTGGCATCTGGTGCGATCTCTCCGCTTCCACTCCAAAGAAAGTTACCTGTTTATTCCTATCATGCATTGGTTTTTGGGGTTTTCTTTGAGTAATGATGATCTCTTTAGTAGTCTGTTGGCGCCCTCTCCTGGAGGAATAGTTTGCTTGCTCTTGGACATTCTAAAAGAGAGGTCATGATAGACATTGAGCTTCTGAGCTCAATTGGGGACAGTCATGGGTGATGAATGTTTGCAACCTACTGCGAAGCCTCATACCGCAATATAAGGAACGTCAAATACTAAGAAAGGGCGGCCTATGAAAGAATTACTACTTTTAATAAGTACACTTAAACGGCTAATTGGGAATAGAAAAACTGTAAAAAGCCCTCTGAGAAAGCCCCCCTCTAACCTTTGATAGTAAGCTTTTCTGTAGTCTGCCTGTTGATGTATTTTCCGTTTGAACTGTGCACAACATGAAGAGACGGAACACTGGCGGCTTGTCACAATGCCCCCCGATGACATCACAATAGCGCTGCTGCCTAGAAAACAAGCTGCGCAGAAGAAGTTGTTCTTTGGGTGGGAGGGTGGGCTAGTGGAAGGAGGGGGCAATCTCTTTTTTTCCCGGGTGGTAGGGGGATGACAGGAGAAGGGAAGCGGGTGGTGAGAAAGGTACAGAGGGCAGGGTTTGGGGGCTGGGAAGGAAAGGGAAAAGATTAGGGTTTGGGGATGATGAAAGGGCTTTCTACGGGTAAGGATGGCAAAGGGTGGCAGTGACGGAAAGTCAGGCAACCTGTCCTGTCCGTCTTTTTGTATCGTGAATTGGAAAGACTGCAAGGGGGAGGGGAGTTGCTTGCGCCCTAAAGGAGGAGTTATTCAGATTCATTGCAGTGGGCGGCGGCTGCAAAACGCACCATTCTTCTTGTTTTTGCTCTGCAAAGCAGCCTTTTCAAGGGTTGGCTTGGGTGACAAAATGTCTTGTGTAGGCGTGGGTTTGTCTCCCTCTCGCTCTCTCTCCCTAAGATGTGTCCGGCATAGGCCAGGGTGCCACTCGAGGCCCAAACCAATTCTGGTTATCGCTTCTCGGCCTTTTGGCTAAGATCAAGTGTAGTATCTGTTCTTATCAGTTTAATATCTGATACGTCCCCTATCTGGGGACCATATATTAAATGGATTTTTAGAACAGGGAGATGGAAAAAGAGCTTGCTCTGTCCACTCCACGCATTGACCTGGTATTGCAGTACCTCCAGGAACGGTGCACCCCTTCTTAACCCAGTTTCCAAAAGCAGAACTCAATTCACCTGATTCATATTAGCCCGATTTAATGAATTGGAAGAAAGCATACGTCTTCATATGCACCTCAATTTGGCCCATTCACTTTTCACACTTCCTCCTTTTGTTTTTTATCTTTCACACTTTTGACTTTCTTTATTCATCCAAATAGCAAACTCATCACCACTCAACCTGACCAACTCGGCTATGTCCCCGTGCTGCAGTTCTCTGTCTTATCTAGATCATTTGCAATTGAATGGAATAGATCCCTTTTGGACAAAGTGGATTCACCTGCTGCTGCAGTGACCACAGGTGTGATAAGATCTAGAATTGGCATCTGGTGCGATCTCTCCGCTTCCACTCCAAAGAAAGTTACCTGTTTATTCCTATCATGCATTGGTTTTTGGGGTTTTCTTTGAGTAATGATGATCTCTTTAGTAGTCTGTTGGCGCCCTCTCCTGGAGGAATAGTTTGCTTGCTCTTGGACATTCTAAAAGAGAGGTCATGATAGACATTGAGCTTCTGAGCTCAATTGGGGACAGTCATGGGTGATGAATGTTTGCAACCTACTGCGAAGCCTCATACCGCAATATAAGGAACGTCAAATACTAAGAAAGGGCGGCCTATGAAAGAATTACTACTTTCAATAAGTACACTTAAACGGCTAATTGGGAATAGAAAAACTGTAAAAAGCCCTCTGAGAAAGCCCCCCTCTAACCTTTGATAGTAAGCTTTTCTGTAGTCTGCCTGTTGATGTATTTTCCGTTTGAACTGTGCACAACATGAAGAGACGGAACACTGGCGGCTTGTCACAATGCCCCCCGATGACATCACAATAGCGCTGCTGCCTAGAAAACAAGCTGCGCAGAAGAAGTTGTTCTTTGGGTGGGAGGGTGGGCTAGTGGAAGGAGGGGGCAATCTCTTTTTTTCCCGGGTGGTAGGGGGATGACAGGAGAAGGGAAGCGGGTGGTGAGAAAGGTACAGAGGGCAGGGTTTGGGGGCTGGGAAGGAAAGGGAAAAGATTAGGGTTTGGGGATGATGAAAGGGCTTTCTACGGGTAAGGATGGCAAAGGGTGGCAGTGACGGAAAGTCAGGCAACCTGTCCTGTCCGTCTTTTTGTATCGTGAATTGGAAAGACTGCAAGGGGGAGGGGAGTTGCTTGCGCCCTAAAGGAGGAGTTATTCAGATTCATTGCAGTGGGCGGCGGCTGCAAAACGCACCATTCTTCTTGTTTTTGCTCTGCAAAGCAGCCTTTTCAAGGGTTGGCTTGGGTGACAAAATGTCTTGTGTAGGCGTGGGTTTGTCTCCCTCTCGCTCTCTCTCCCTAAGATGTGTCCGGCATAGGCCAGGGTGCCACTCGAGGCCCAAACCAATTCTGGTTATCGCTTCTCGGCCTTTTGGCTAAGATCAAGTGTAGTATCTGTTCTTATCAGTTTAATATCTGATACGTCCCCTATCTGGGGACCATATATTAAATGGATTTTTAGAACAGGGAGATGGAAAAAGAGCTTGCTCTGTCCACTCCACGCATTGACCTGGTATTGCAGTACCTCCAGGAACGGTGCACCCCTTCTTAACCCAGTTTCCAAAAGCAGAACTCAATTCACCTGATTCATATTAGCCCGATTTAATGAATTGGAAGAAAGCATACGTCTTCATATGCACCTCAATTTGGCCCATTCACTTTTCACACTTCCTCCTTTTGTTTTTTATCTTTCACACTTTTGACTTTCTTTATTCATCCAAATAGCAAACTCATCACCACTCAACCTGACCAACTCGGCTATGTCCCCGTGCTGCAGTTCTCTGTCTTATCTAGATCATTTGCAATTGAATGGAATAGATCCCTTTTGGACAAAGTGGATTCACCTGCTGCTGCAGTGACCACAGGTGTGATAAGATCTAGAATTGGCATCTGGTGCGATCTCTCCGCTTCCACTCCAAAGAAAGTTACCTGTTTATTCCTATCATGCATTGGTTTTTGGGGTTTTCTTTGAGTAATGATGATCTCTTTAGTAGTCTGTTGGCGCCCTCTCCTGGAGGAATAGTTTGCTTGCTCTTGGACATTCTAAAAGAGAGGTCATGATAGACATTGAGCTTCTGAGCTCAATTGGGGACAGTCATGGGTGATGAATGTTTGCAACCTACTGCGAAGCCTCATACCGCAATATAAGGAACGTCAAATACTAAGAAAGGGCGGCCTATGAAAGAATTACTACTTTCAATAAGTACACTTAAACGGCTAATTGGGAATAGAAAAACTGTAAAAAGCCCTCTGAGAAAGCCCCCCTCTAACCTTTGATAGTAAGCTTTTCTGTAGTCTGCCTGTTGATGTATTTTCCGTTTGAACTGTGCACAACATGAAGAGACGGAACACTGGCGGCTTGTCACAATGCCCCCCGATGACATCACAATAGCGCTGCTGCCTAGAAAACAAGCTGCGCAGAAGAAGTTGTTCTTTGGGTGGGAGGGTGGGCTAGTGGAAGGAGGGGGCAATCTCTTTTTTTCCCGGGTGGTAGGGGGATGACAGGAGAAGGGAAGCGGGTGGTGAGAAAGGTACAGAGGGCAGGGTTTGGGGGCTGGGAAGGAAAGGGAAAAGATTAGGGTTTGGGGATGATGAAAGGGCTTTCTACGGGTAAGGATGGCAAAGGGTGGCAGTGACGGAAAGTCAGGCAACCTGTCCTGTCCGTCTTTTTGTATCGTGAATTGGAAAGACTGCAAGGGGGAGGGGAGTTGCTTGCGCCCTAAAGGAGGAGTTATTCAGATTCATTGCAGTGGGCGGCGGCTGCAAAACGCACCATTCTTCTTGTTTTTGCTCTGCAAAGCAGCCTTTTCAAGGGTTGGCTTGGGTGACAAAATGTCTTGTGTAGGCGTGGGTTTGTCTCCCTCTCGCTCTCTCTCCCTAAGATGTGTCCGGCATAGGCCAGGGTGCCACTCGAGGCCCAAACCAATTCTGGTTATCGCTTCTCGGCCTTTTGGCTAAGATCAAGTGTAGTATCTGTTCTTATCAGTTTAATATCTGATACGTCCCCTATCTGGGGACCATATATTAAATGGATTTTTAGAACAGGGAGATGGAAAAAGAGCTTGCTCTGTCCACTCCACGCATTGACCTGGTATTGCAGTACCTCCAGGAACGGTGCACCCCTTCTTAACCCAGTTTCCAAAAGCAGAACTCAATTCACCTGATTCATATTAGCCCGATTTAATGAATTGGAAGAAAGCATACGTCTTCATATGCACCTCAATTTGGCCCATTCACTTTTCACACTTCCTCCTTTTGTTTTTTATCTTTCACACTTTTGACTTTCTTTATTCATCCAAATAGCAAACTCATCACCACTCAACCTGACCAACTCGGCTATGTCCCCGTGCTGCAGTTTTCTGTCTTATCTAGATCATTTGCAATTGAATGGAATAGATCCCTTTTGGACAAAGTGGATTCACCTGCTGCTGCAGTGACCACAGGTGTGATAAGATCTAGAATTGGCATCTGGTGCGATCTCTCCGCTTCCACTCCAAAGAAAGTTACCTGTTTATTCCTATCATGCATTGGTTTTTGGGGTTTTCTTTGAGTAATGATGATCTCTTTAGTAGTCTGTTGGCGCCCTCTCCTGGAGGAATAGTTTGCTTGCTCTTGGACATTCTAAAAGAGAGGTCATGATAGACATTGAGCTTCTGAGCTCAATTGGGGACAGTCATGGGTGATGAATGTTTGCAACCTACTGCGAAGCCTCATACCGCAATATAAGGAACGTCAAATACTAAGAAAGGGCGGCCTATGAAAGAATTACTACTTTCAATAAGTACACTTAAACGGCTAATTGGGAATAGAAAAACTGTAAAAAGCCCTCTGAGAAAGCCCCCCTCTAACCTTTGATAGTAAGCTTTTCTGTAGTCTGCCTGTTGATGTATTTTCCGTTTGAACTGTGCACAACATGAAGAGACGGAACACTGGCGGCTTGTCACAATGCCCCCCGATGACATCACAATAGCGCTGCTGCCTAGAAAACAAGCTGCGCAGAAGAAGTTGTTCTTTGGGTGGGAGGGTGGGCTAGTGGAAGGAGGGGGCAATCTCTTTTTTTCCCGGGTGGTAGGGGGATGACAGGAGAAGGGAAGCGGGTGGTGAGAAAGGTACAGAGGGCAGGGTTTGGGGGCTGGGAAGGAAAGGGAAAAGATTAGGGTTTGGGGATGATGAAAGGGCTTTCTACGGGTAAGGATGGCAAAGGGTGGCAGTGACGGAAAGTCAGGCAACCTGTCCTGTCCGTCTTTTTGTATCGTGAATTGGAAAGACTGCAAGGGGGAGGGGAGTTGCTTGCGCCCTAAAGGAGGAGTTATTCAGATTCATTGCAGTGGGCGGCGGCTGCAAAACGCACCATTCTTCTTGTTTTTGCTCTGCAAAGCAGCCTTTTCAAGGGTTGGCTTGGGTGACAAAATGTCTTGTGTAGGCGTGGGTTTGTCTCCCTCTCGCTCTCTCTCCCTAAGATGTGTCCGGCATAGGCCAGGGTGCCACTCGAGGCCCAAACCAATTCTGGTTATCGCTTCTCGGCCTTTTGGCTAAGATCAAGTGTAGTATCTGTTCTTATCAGTTTAATATCTGATACGTCCCCTATCTGGGGACCATATATTAAATGGATTTTTAGAACAGGGAGATGGAAAAAGAGCTTGCTCTGTCCACTCCACGCATTGACCTGGTATTGCAGTACCTCCAGGAACGGTGCACCCCTTCTTAACCCAGTTTCCAAAAGCAGAACTCAATTCACCTGATTCATATTAGCCCGATTTAATGAATTGGAAGAAAGCATACGTCTTCATATGCACCTCAATTTGGCCCATTCACTTTTCACACTTCCTCCTTTTGTTTTTTATCTTTCACACTTTTGACTTTCTTTATTCATCCAAATAGCAAACTCATCACCACTCAACCTGACCAACTCGGCTATGTCCCCGTGCTGCAGTTCTCTGTCTTATCTAGATCATTTGCAATTGAATGGAATAGATCCCTTTTGGACAAAGTGGATTCACCTGCTGCTGCAGTGACCACAGGTGTGATAAGATCTAGAATTGGCATCTGGTGCGATCTCTCCGCTTCCACTCCAAAGAAAGTTACCTGTTTATTCCTATCATGCATTGGTTTTTGGGGTTTTCTTTGAGTAATGATGATCTCTTTAGTAGTCTGTTGGCGCCCTCTCCTGGAGGAATAGTTTGCTTGCTCTTGGACATTCTAAAAGAGAGGTCATGATAGACATTGAGCTTCTGAGCTCAATTGGGGACAGTCATGGGTGATGAATGTTTGCAACCTACTGCGAAGCCTCATACCGCAATATAAGGAACGTCAAATACTAAGAAAGGGCGGCCTATGAAAGAATTACTACTTTCAATAAGTACACTTAAACGGCTAATTGGGAATAGAAAAACTGTAAAAAGCCCTCTGAGAAAGCCCCCCTCTAACCTTTGATAGTAAGCTTTTCTGTAGTCTGCCTGTTGATGTATTTTCCGTTTGAACTGTGCACAACATGAAGAGACGGAACACTGGCGGCTTGTCACAATGCCCCCCGATGACATCACAATAGCGCTGCTGCCTAGAAAACAAGCTGCGCAGAAGAAGTTGTTCTTTGGGTGGGAGGGTGGGCTAGTGGAAGGAGGGGGCAATCTCTTTTTTTCCCGGGTGGTAGGGGGATGACAGGAGAAGGGAAGCGGGTGGTGAGAAAGGTACAGAGGGCAGGGTTTGGGGGCTGGGAAGGAAAGGGAAAAGATTAGGGTTTGGGGATGATGAAAGGGCTTTCTACGGGTAAGGATGGCAAAGGGTGGCAGTGACGGAAAGTCAGGCAACCTGTCCTGTCCGTCTTTTTGTATCGTGAATTGGAAAGACTGCAAGGGGGAGGGGAGTTGCTTGCGCCCTAAAGGAGGAGTTATTCAGATTCATTGCAGTGGGCGGCGGCTGCAAAACGCACCATTCTTCTTGTTTTTGCTCTGCAAAGCAGCCTTTTCAAGGGTTGGCTTGGGTGACAAAATGTCTTGTGTAGGCGTGGGTTTGTCTCCCTCTCGCTCTCTCTCCCTAAGATGTGTCCGGCATAGGCCAGGGTGCCACTCGAGGCCCAAACCAATTCTGGTTATCGCTTCTCGGCCTTTTGGCTAAGATCAAGTGTAGTATCTGTTCTTATCAGTTTAATATCTGATACGTCCCCTATCTGGGGACCATATATTAAATGGATTTTTAGAACAGGGAGATGGAAAAAGAGCTTGCTCTGTCCACTCCACGCATTGACCTGGTATTGCAGTACCTCCAGGAACGGTGCACCCCTTCTTAACCCAGTTTCCAAAAGCAGAACTCAATTCACCTGATTCATATTAGCCCGATTTAATGAATTGGAAGAAAGCATACGTCTTCATATGCACCTCAATTTGGCCCATTCACTTTTCACACTTCCTCCTTTTGTTTTTTATCTTTCACACTTTTGACTTTCTTTATTCATCCAAATAGCAAACTCATCACCACTCAACCTGACCAACTCGGCTATGTCCCCGTGCTGCAGTTCTCTGTCTTATCTAGATCATTTGCAATTGAATGGAATAGATCCCTTTTGGACAAAGTGGATTCACCTGCTGCTGCAGTGACCACAGGTGTGATAAGATCTAGAATTGGCATCTGGTGCGATCTCTCCGCTTCCACTCCAAAGAAAGTTACCTGTTTATTCCTATCATGCATTGGTTTTTGGGGTTTTCTTTGAGTAATGATGATCTCTTTAGTAGTCTGTTGGCGCCCTCTCCTGGAGGAATAGTTTGCTTGCTCTTGGACATTCTAAAAGAGAGGTCATGATAGACATTGAGCTTCTGAGCTCAATTGGGGACAGTCATGGGTGATGAATGTTTGCAACCTACTGCGAAGCCTCATACCGCAATATAAGGAACGTCAAATACTAAGAAAGGGCGGCCTATGAAAGAATTACTACTTTCAATAAGTACACTTAAACGGCTAATTGGGAATAGAAAAACTGTAAAAAGCCCTCTGAGAAAGCCCCCCTCTAACCTTTGATAGTAAGCTTTTCTGTAGTCTGCCTGTTGATGTATTTTCCGTTTGAACTGTGCACAACATGAAGAGACGGAACACTGGCGGCTTGTCACAATGCCCCCCGATGACATCACAATAGCGCTGCTGCCTAGAAAACAAGCTGCGCAGAAGAAGTTGTTCTTTGGGTGGGAGGGTGGGCTAGTGGAAGGAGGGGGCAATCTCTTTTTTTCCCGGGTGGTAGGGGGATGACAGGAGAAGGGAAGCGGGTGGTGAGAAAGGTACAGAGGGCAGGGTTTGGGGGCTGGGAAGGAAAGGGAAAAGATTAGGGTTTGGGGATGATGAAAGGGCTTTCTACGGGTAAGGATGGCAAAGGGTGGCAGTGACGGAAAGTCAGGCAACCTGTCCTGTCGGTCTTTTTGTATCGTGAATTGGAAAGACTGCAAGGGGGAGGGGAGTTGCTTGCGCCCTAAAGGAGGAGTTATTCAGATTCATTGCAGTGGGCGGCGGCTGCAAAACGCACCATTCTTCTTGTTTTTGCTCTGCAAAGCAGCCTTTTCAAGGGTTGGCTTGGGTGACAAAATGTCTTGTGTAGGCGTGGGTTTGTCTCCCTCTCGCTCTCTCTCCCTAAGATGTGTCCGGCATAGGCCAGGGTGCCACTCGAGGCCCAAACCAATTCTGGTTATCGCTTCTCGGCCTTTTGGCTAAGATCAAGTGTAGTATCTGTTCTTATCAGTTTAATATCTGATACGTCCCCTATCTGGGGACCATATATTAAATGGATTTTTAGAACAGGGAGATGGAAAAAGAGCTTGCTCTGTCCACTCCACGCATTGACCTGGTATTGCAGTACCTCCAGGAACGGTGCACCCCTTCTTAACCCAGTTTCCAAAAGCAGAACTCAATTCACCTGATTCATATTAGCCCGATTTAATGAATTGGAAGAAAGCATACGTCTTCATATGCACCTCAATTTGGCCCATTCACTTTTCACACTTCCTCCTTTTGTTTTTTATCTTTCACACTTTTGACTTTCTTTATTCATCCAAATAGCAAACTCATCACCACTCAACCTGACCAACTCGGCTATGTCCCCGTGCTGCAGTTCTCTGTCTTATCTAGATCATTTGCAATTGAATGGAATAGATCCCTTTTGGACAAAGTGGATTCACCTGCTGCTGCAGTGACCACAGGTGTGATAAGATCTAGAATTGGCATCTGGTGCGATCTCTCCGCTTCCACTCCAAAGAAAGTTACCTGTTTATTCCTATCATGCATTGGTTTTTGGGGTTTTCTTTGAGTAATGATGATCTCTTTAGTAGTCTGTTGGCGCCCTCTCCTGGAGGAATAGTTTGCTTGCTCTTGGACATTCTAAAAGAGAGGTCATGATAGACATTGAGCTTCTGAGCTCAATTGGGGACAGTCATGGGTGATGAATGTTTGCAACCTACTGCGAAGCCTCATACCGCAATATAAGGAACGTCAAATACTAAGAAAGGGCGGCCTATGAAAGAATTACTACTTTCAATAAGTACACTTAAACGGCTAATTGGGAATAGAAAAACTGTAAAAAGCCCTCTGAGAAAGCCCCCCTCTAACCTTTGATAGTAAGCTTTTCTGTAGTCTGCCTGTTGATGTATTTTCCGTTTGAACTGTGCACAACATGAAGAGACGGAACACTGGCGGCTTGTCACAATGCCCCCCGATGACATCACAATAGCGCTGCTGCCTAGAAAACAAGCTGCGCAGAAGAAGTTGTTCTTTGGGTGGGAGGGTGGGCTAGTGGAAGGAGGGGGCAATCTCTTTTTTTCCCGGGTGGTAGGGGGATGACAGGAGAAGGGAAGCGGGTGGTGAGAAAGGTACAGAGGGCAGGGTTTGGGGGCTGGGAAGGAAAGGGAAAAGATTAGGGTTTGGGGATGATGAAAGGGCTTTCTACGGGTAAGGATGGCAAAGGGTGGCAGTGACGGAAAGTCAGGCAACCTGTCCTGTCCGTCTTTTTGTATCGTGAATTGGAAAGACTGCAAGGGGGAGGGGAGTTGCTTGCGCCCTAAAGGAGGAGTTATTCAGATTCATTGCAGTGGGCGGCGGCTGCAAAACGCACCATTCTTCTTGTTTTTGCTCTGCAAAGCAGCCTTTTCAAGGGTTGGCTTGGGTGACAAAATGTCTTGTGTAGGCGTGGGTTTGTCTCCCTCTCGCTCTCTCTCCCTAAGATGTGTCCGGCATAGGCCAGGGTGCCACTCGAGGCCCAAACCAATTCTGGTTATCGCTTCTCGGCCTTTTGGCTAAGATCAAGTGTAGTATCTGTTCTTATCAGTTTAATATCTGATACGTCCCCTATCTGGGGACCATATATTAAATGGATTTTTAGAACAGGGAGATGGAAAAAGAGCTTGCTCTGTCCACTCCACGCATTGACCTGGTATTGCAGTACCTCCAGGAACGGTGCACCCCTTCTTAACCCAGTTTCCAAAAGCAGAACTCAATTCACCTGATTCATATTAGCCCGATTTAATGAATTGGAAGAAAGCATACGTCTTCATATGCACCTCAATTTGGCCCATTCACTTTTCACACTTCCTCCTTTTGTTTTTTATCTTTCACACTTTTGACTTTCTTTATTCATCCAAATAGCAAACTCATCACCACTCAACCTGACCAACTCGGCTATGTCCCCGTGCTGCAGTTCTCTGTCTTATCTAGATCATTTGCAATTGAATGGAATAGATCCCTTTTGGACAAAGTGGATTCACCTGCTGCTGCAGTGACCACAGGTGTGATAAGATCTAGAATTGGCATCTGGTGCGATCTCTCCGCTTCCACTCCAAAGAAAGTTACCTGTTTATTCCTATCATGCATTGGTTTTTGGGGTTTTCTTTGAGTAATGATGATCTCTTTAGTAGTCTGTTGGCGCCCTCTCCTGGAGGAATAGTTTGCTTGCTCTTGGACATTCTAAAAGAGAGGTCATGATAGACATTGAGCTTCTGAGCTCAATTGGGGACAGTCATGGGTGATGAATGTTTGCAACCTACTGCGAAGCCTCATACCGCAATATAAGGAACGTCAAATACTAAGAAAGGGCGGCCTATGAAAGAATTACTACTTTCAATAAGTACACTTAAACGGCTAATTGGGAATAGAAAAACTGTAAAAAGCCCTCTGAGAAAGCCCCCCTCTAACCTTTGATAGTAAGCTTTTCTGTAGTCTGCCTGTTGATGTATTTTCCGTTTGAACTGTGCACAACATGAAGAGACGGAACACTGGCGGCTTGTCACAATGCCCCCCGATGACATCACAATAGCGCTGCTGCCTAGAAAACAAGCTGCGCAGAAGAAGTTGTTCTTTGGGTGGGAGGGTGGGCTAGTGGAAGGAGGGGGCAATCTCTTTTTTTCCCGGGTGGTAGGGGGATGACAGGAGAAGGGAAGCGGGTGGTGAGAAAGGTACAGAGGGCAGGGTTTGGGGGCTGGGAAGGAAAGGGAAAAGATTAGGGTTTGGGGATGATGAAAGGGCTTTCTACGGGTAAGGATGGCAAAGGGTGGCAGTGACGGAAAGTCAGGCAACCTGTCCTGTCCGTCTTTTTGTATCGTGAATTGGAAAGACTGCAAGGGGGAGGGGAGTTGCTTGCGCCCTAAAGGAGGAGTTATTCAGATTCATTGCAGTGGGCGGCGGCTGCAAAACGCACCATTCTTCTTGTTTTTGCTCTGCAAAGCAGCCTTTTCAAGGGTTGGCTTGGGTGACAAAATGTCTTGTGTAGGCGTGGGTTTGTCTCCCTCTCGCTCTCTCTCCCTAAGATGTGTCCGGCATAGGCCAGGGTGCCACTCGAGGCCCAAACCAATTCTGGTTATCGCTTCTCGGCCTTTTGGCTAAGATCAAGTGTAGTATCTGTTCTTATCAGTTTAATATCTGATACGTCCCCTATCTGGGGACCATATATTAAATGGATTTTTAGAACAGGGAGATGGAAAAAGAGCTTGCTCTGTCCACTCCACGCATTGACCTGGTATTGCAGTACCTCCAGGAACGGTGCACCCCTTCTTAACCCAGTTTCCAAAAGCAGAACTCAATTCACCTGATTCATATTAGCCCGATTTAATGAATTGGAAGAAAGCATACGTCTTCATATGCACCTCAATTTGGCCCATTCACTTTTCACACTTCCTCCTTTTGTTTTTTATCTTTCACACTTTTGACTTTCTTTATTCATCCAAATAGCAAACTCATCACCACTCAACCTGACCAACTCGGCTATGTCCCCGTGCTGCAGTTCTCTGTCTTATCTAGATCATTTGCAATTGAATGGAATAGATCCCTTTTGGACAAAGTGGATTCACCTGCTGCTGCAGTGACCACAGGTGTGATAAGATCTAGAATTGGCATCTGGTGCGATCTCTCCGCTTCCACTCCAAAGAAAGTTACCTGTTTATTCCTATCATGCATTGGTTTTTGGGGTTTTCTTTGAGTAATGATGATCTCTTTAGTAGTCTGTTGGCGCCCTCTCCTGGAGGAATAGTTTGCTTGCTCTTGGACATTCTAAAAGAGAGGTCATGATAGACATTGAGCTTCTGAGCTCAATTGGGGACAGTCATGGGTGATGAATGTTTGCAACCTACTGCGAAGCCTCATACCGCAATATAAGGAACGTCAAATACTAAGAAAGGGCGGCCTATGAAAGAATTACTACTTTCAATAAGTACACTTAAACGGCTAATTGGGAATAGAAAAACTGTAAAAAGCCCTCTGAGAAAGCCCCCCTCTAACCTTTGATAGTAAGCTTTTCTGTAGTCTGCCTGTTGATGTATTTTCCGTTTGAACTGTGCACAACATGAAGAGACGGAACACTGGCGGCTTGTCACAATGCCCCCCGATGACATCACAATAGCGCTGCTGCCTAGAAAACAAGCTGCGCAGAAGAAGTTGTTCTTTGGGTGGGAGGGTGGGCTAGTGGAAGGAGGGGGCAATCTCTTTTTTTCCCGGGTGGTAGGGGGATGACAGGAGAAGGGAAGCGGGTGGTGAGAAAGGTACAGAGGGCAGGGTTTGGGGGCTGGGAAGGAAAGGGAAAAGATTAGGGTTTGGGGATGATGAAAGGGCTTTCTACGGGTAAGGATGGCAAAGGGTGGCAGTGACGGAAAGTCAGGCAACCTGTCCTGTCCGTCTTTTTGTATCGTGAATTGGAAAGACTGCAAGGGGGAGGGGAGTTGCTTGCGCCCTAAAGGAGGAGTTATTCAGATTCATTGCAGTGGGCGGCGGCTGCAAAACGCACCATTCTTCTTGTTTTTGCTCTGCAAAGCAGCCTTTTCAAGGGTTGGCTTGGGTGACAAAATGTCTTGTGTAGGCGTGGGTTTGTCTCCCTCTCGCTCTCTCTCCCTAAGATGTGTCCGGCATAGGCCAGGGTGCCACTCGAGGCCCAAACCAATTCTGGTTATCGCTTCTCGGCCTTTTGGCTAAGATCAAGTGTAGTATCTGTTCTTATCAGTTTAATATCTGATACGTCCCCTATCTGGGGACCATATATTAAATGGATTTTTAGAACAGGGAGATGGAAAAAGAGCTTGCTCTGTCCACTCCACGCATTGACCTGGTATTGCAGTACCTCCAGGAACGGTGCACCCCTTCTTAACCCAGTTTCCAAAAGCAGAACTCAATTCACCTGATTCATATTAGCCCGATTTAATGAATTGGAAGAAAGCATACGTCTTCATATGCACCTCAATTTGGCCCATTCACTTTTCACACTTCCTCCTTTTGTTTTTTATCTTTCACACTTTTGACTTTCTTTATTCATCCAAATAGCAAACTCATCACCACTCAACCTGACCAACTCGGCTATGTCCCCGTGCTGCAGTTCTCTGTCTTATCTAGATCATTTGCAATTGAATGGAATAGATCCCTTTTGGACAAAGTGGATTCACCTGCTGCTGCAGTGACCACAGGTGTGATAAGATCTAGAATTGGCATCTGGTGCGATCTCTCCGCTTCCACTCCAAAGAAAGTTACCTGTTTATTCCTATCATGCATTGGTTTTTGGGGTTTTCTTTGAGTAATGATGATCTCTTTAGTAGTCTGTTGGCGCCCTCTCCTGGAGGAATAGTTTGCTTGCTCTTGGACATTCTAAAAGAGAGGTCATGATAGACATTGAGCTTCTGAGCTCAATTGGGGACAGTCATGGGTGATGAATGTTTGCAACCTACTGCGAAGCCTCATACCGCAATATAAGGAACGTCAAATACTAAGAAAGGGCGGCCTATGAAAGAATTACTACTTTCAATAAGTACACTTAAACGGCTAATTGGGAATAGAAAAACTGTAAAAAGCCCTCTGAGAAAGCCCCCCTCTAACCTTTGATAGTAAGCTTTTCTGTAGTCTGCCTGTTGATGTATTTTCCGTTTGAACTGTGCACAACATGAAGAGACGGAACACTGGCGGCTTGTCACAATGCCCCCCGATGACATCACAATAGCGCTGCTGCCTAGAAAACAAGCTGCGCAGAAGAAGTTGTTCTTTGGGTGGGAGGGTGGGCTAGTGGAAGGAGGGGGCAATCTCTTTTTTTCCCGGGTGGTAGGGGGATGACAGGAGAAGGGAAGCGGGTGGTGAGAAAGGTACAGAGGGCAGGGTTTGGGGGCTGGGAAGGAAAGGGAAAAGATTAGGGTTTGGGGATGATGAAAGGGCTTTCTACGGGTAAGGATGGCAAAGGGTGGCAGTGACGGAAAGTCAGGCAACCTGTCCTGTCCGTCTTTTTGTATCGTGAATTGGAAAGACTGCAAGGGGGAGGGGAGTTGCTTGCGCCCTAAAGGAGGAGTTATTCAGATTCATTGCAGTGGGCGGCGGCTGCAAAACGCACCATTCTTCTTGTTTTTGCTCTGCAAAGCAGCCTTTTCAAGGGTTGGCTTGGGTGACAAAATGTCTTGTGTAGGCGTGGGTTTGTCTCCCTCTCGCTCTCTCTCCCTAAGATGTGTCCGGCATAGGCCAGGGTGCCACTCGAGGCCCAAACCAATTCTGGTTATCGCTTCTCGGCCTTTTGGCTAAGATCAAGTGTAGTATCTGTTCTTATCAGTTTAATATCTGATACGTCCCCTATCTGGGGACCATATATTAAATGGATTTTTAGAACAGGGAGATGGAAAAAGAGCTTGCTCTGTCCACTCCACGCATTGACCTGGTATTGCAGTACCTCCAGGAACGGTGCACCCCTTCTTAACCCAGTTTCCAAAAGCAGAACTCAATTCACCTGATTCATATTAGCCCGATTTAATGAATTGGAAGAAAGCATACGTCTTCATATGCACCTCAATTTGGCCCATTCACTTTTCACACTTCCTCCTTTGTTTTTTATCTTTCACACTTTTGACTTTCTTTATTCATCCAAATAGCAAACTCATCACCACTCAACCTGACCAACTCGGCTATGTCCCCGTGCTGCAGTTCTCTGTCTTATCTAGATCATTTGCAATTGAATGGAATAGATCCCTTTTGGACAAAGTGGATTCACCTGCTGCTGCAGTGACCACAGGTGTGATAAGATCTAGAATTGGCATCTGGTGCGATCTCTCCGCTTCCACTCCAAAGAAAGTTACCTGTTTATTCCTATCATGCATTGGTTTTTGGGTTTTCTTTGAGTAATGATGATCTCTTTAGTAGTCTGTTGGCGCCCTCTCCTGGAGGAATAGTTTGCTTGCTCTTGGACATTCTAAAAGAGAGGTCATGATAGACATTGAGCTTCTGAGCTCAATTGGGGACAGTCATGGGTGATGAATGTTTGCAACCTACTGCGAAGCCTCATACCGCAATATAAGGAACGTCAAATACTAAGAAAGGGCGGCCTATGAAAGAATTACTACTTTCAATAAGTACACTTAAACGGCTAATTGGGAATAGAAAAACTGTAAAAAGCCCTCTGAGAAAGCCCCCCTCTAACCTTTGATAGTAAGCTTTTCTGTAGTCTGCCTGTTGATGTATTTTCCGTTTGAACTGTGCACAACATGAAGAGACGGAACACTGGCGGCTTGTCACAATGCCCCCGATGACATCACAATAGCGCTGCTGCCTAGAAAACAAGCTGCGCAGAAGAAGTTGTTCTTTGGGTGGGAGGGTGGGCTAGTGGAAGGAGGGGGCAATCTCTTTTTATTCCCGGGTGGTAGGGGGATGACAGGAGAAGGGAAGCGGGTGGTGAGAAAGGTACAGAGGGCAGGGTTTGGGGGCTGGGAAGGAAAGGGAAAAGATTAGGGTTTGGGATGATGAAAGGGCTTTCTACGGGTAAGGATGGCAAAGGGTGGCAGTGACGGAAAGTCAGGCAACCTGTCCTGTCCGTCTTTTTGTATCGTGAATTGGAAAGACTGCAAGGGGGAGGGGAGTTGCTTGCGCCCTAAAGGAGGAGTTATTCAGATTCATTGCAGTGGGCGGCGGCTGCAAAACGCACCATTCTTCTTGTTTTTGCTCTGCAAAGCAGCCTTTTCAAGGGTTGGCTTGGGTGACAAAATGTCTTGTGTAGGCGTGGGTTTGTCTCCCTCTCGCTCTCTCTCCCTAAGATGTGTCCGGCATAGGCCAGGGTGCCACTCGAGGCCCAAACCAATTCTGGTTATCGCTTCTCGGCCTTTTGGCTAAGATCAAGTGTAGTATCTGTTCTTATCAGTTTAATATCTGATACGTCCCCTATCTGGGGACCATATATTAAATGGATTTTTAGAACAGGGAGATGGAAAAAGAGTTGCTCTGTCCACTCCACGCATTGACCTGGTATTGCAGTACCTCAGGAAACGGTGCACCCCTTCTTAACCCAGTTTCCAAAAGCAGAACTCAATTCACCTGATTCATATTAGCCCGATTTAATGAATTGGAAGAAAGCATACGTCTTCATATGCAGCCTCAATTTGGCCCATTCACTTTTCACACTTCCTCCTTTTGTTTTTTATCTTTCACACTTTTGACTTTCTTTATTCATCCAAATAGCAAACTCATCACACTCAACTGACCAACTCGGCTATGTCCCGTGCTGCAGTTCTCTGTCTTATCTAGATCATTTGCAATTGAATGGAATAGATCCCTTTGGACAAAGTGGATTCACCTGCTGCTGCAGTGACCACAGGTGTGATAAGATCTAGAATTGGCATCTGGTGCGATCTCTCCGCTTCCACTCCAAAGAAAGTTACCTGTTTATTCCTATCATGCATTGGTTTTTGGCGGTTTTCTTTGAGTAATGATGATCTCTTTAGTAGTCTGTTGGCGCCCTCTCCTGGAGGAATAGTTTGCTTGCTCTTGGAC
Organism: Anomaloglossus baeobatrachus; assembly: GCF_048569485.1. Taxonomy (NCBI): domain Eukaryota; kingdom Metazoa; phylum Chordata; class Amphibia; order Anura; family Aromobatidae; genus Anomaloglossus; species Anomaloglossus baeobatrachus. Next base: position 51,117 of record NW_027443226.1, read on the forward strand.
ATTCTAAAAGAGAGGTCATGATAGACATTGAGCTTCTGAGCTCAATTGGGGACAGTCTCATGGGTGATGAATGTTTGCAACCTACTGCGAAGCCTCATACCGCAATATAAGGAACGTCAAATACTAAGAAAGGGCGGCCTATGAAAAGAATTACTACTTTCAATAAGTACACTTAAACGGCTAATTGGGAATAGAAAAACTGTACGAAAAGCCCTCTGAGAAAGCCCCCCTCTAACCTTTGATGTAAGCTTTTCTGTAGTCTGCCTGTTGATGTATTTTCCGTTTGAACTGTGCACAACATGAAGAGACGGAACACTGGCGGCTTGTCACAATGCCCCCCGATGACATCACAATAGCGCTGCTGCCTAGAAAACAAGCTGCGCAGAAGAAGTTGTTCTTTGGGTGGGAGGGTGGGCTAGTGGAAGGAGGGGGCAATCTCTTTTTTTCCCGGGTGGTAGGGGGATGACAGGAGAAGGGAAGCGGGTGGTGAGAAAGGTACAGAGGGCAGGGTTTGGGGGCTGGGAAGGAAAGGGAAAAGATTAGGGTTTGGGGATGATGAAAGGGCTTTCTACGGGTAAGGATGGCAAAGGGTGGCAGTGACGGAAAGTCAGGCAACCTGTCCTGTCCGTCTTTTTGTATCGTGAATTGGAAAGACTGCAAGGGGGAGGGGAGTTGCTTGCGCCCTAAAGGAGGAGTTATTCAGATTCATTGCAGTGGGCGGCGGCTGCAAAACGCACCATTCTTCTTGTTTTTGCTCTGCAAAGCAGCCTTTTCAAGGGTTGGCTTAGGTGACAAAATGTCTTGTGTAGGCGTGGGTTTGTCTCCCTCTCGCTCTCTCTCCCTAAGATGTGTCCGGCATAGGCCAGGGTGCCACTCGAGGCCCAAACCAATTCTGGTTATCGCTTCTCGGCCTTTTGGCTAAGATCAAGTGTAGTATCTGTTCTTATCAGTTTAATATCTGATACGTCCCCTATCTGGGGACCATATATTAAATGGATTTTTAGAACAGGGAGATGGAAAAAGAGCTTGCTCTGTCCACTCCACGCATTGACCTGGTATTGCAGTACCTCCAGGAACGGTGCACCCCTTCTTAACCCAGTTTCCAAAAGCAGAACTCAATTCACCTGATTCATATTAGCCCGATTTAATGAATTGGAAGAAAGCATACGTCTTCATATGCACCTCAATTTGGCCCATTCACTTTTCACACTTCCTCCTTTTGTTTTTTATCTTTCACACTTTTGACTTTCTTTATTCATCCAAATAGCAAACTCATCACCACTCAACCTGACCAACTCGGCTATGTCCCCGTGCTGCAGTTCTCTGTCTTATCTAGATCATTTGCAATTGAATGGAATAGATCCCTTTTGGACAAAGTGGATTCACCTGCTGCTGCAGTGACCACAGGTGTGATAAGATCTAGAATTGGCATCTGGTGCGATCTCTCCGCTTCCACTCCAAAGAAAGTTACCTGTTTATTCCTATCATGCATTGGTTTTTGGGGTTTTCTTTGAGTAATGATGATCTCTTTAGTAGTCTGTTGGCGCCCTCTCCTGGAGGAATAGTTTGCTTGCTCTTGGACATTCTAAAAGAGAGGTCATGATAGACATTGAGCTTCTGAGCTCAATTGGGGACAGTCATGGGTGATGAATGTTTGCAACCTACTGCGAAGCCTCATACCGCAATATAAGGAACGTCAAATACTAAGAAAGGGCGGCCTATGAAAGAATTACTACTTTCAATAAGTACACTTAAACGGCTAATTGGGAATAGAAAAACTGTAAAAAGCCCTCTGAGAAAGCCCCCCTCTAACCTTTGATAGTAAGCTTTTCTGTAGTCTGCCTGTTGATGTATTTTCCGTTTGAACTGTGCACAACATGAAGAGACGGAACACTGGCGGCTTGTCACAATGCCCCCCGATGACATCACAATAGCGCTGCTGCCTAGAAAACAAGCTGCGCAGAAGAAGTTGTTCTTTGGGTGGGAGGGTGGGCTAGTGGAAGGAGGGGGCAATCTCTTTTTTTCCCGGGTGGTAGGGGGATGACAGGAGAAGGGAAGCGGGTGGTGAGAAAGGTACAGAGGGCAGGGTTTGGGGGCTGGGAAGGAAAGGGAAAAGATTAGGGTTTGGGGATGATGAAAGGGCTTTCTACGGGTAAGGATGGCAAAGGGTGGC
>NW_027443227.1:0-53271 GCF_048569485.1 Anomaloglossus baeobatrachus
ACTCTTGACATAATCCACTGTTGTAGATATGATAAGAGCCACTTTGCCAGAAGCTCATACACAATCTTTAGTGAAATTGCACAGACTTGTCAAAATCCTCATTAGATCACATCATCTGGCTACAGACTCTTCCTGTAGACGAGCTGCCGAGTGGTTATGGCGTATGACTACTAATCCATTGTGCTCTGCATGCATGGTTTTTGAATCCCATACTTGTTGAAGTTACCTTCATCTCCAATGTTGAAACTCTACATTATCTTTTTCAGCCCAAGCAGTGAATATTTCCAGCATTTCCTGTTCAAGAAGGCTGCTATCAAACTTTTCTAACATTTCAGTCTGGCAAAAGTAAACCCACTGTTTTCATTTGGCATGCTTGATGCCATCCTACATTGGCTGACATCTTCTTCCTTTTGAGTACTTTGACAACACAGATTTAGAATCTCTCCATTGCACTATCTAAGGAAGGGATATGAGAAAGACAAGTTTGACTTTATAGTATTTTTACAAGGAAAGTACACTGTTAAACATAGAAACTTCAGTACTGAGGCTATGAAAAGAAGGCACTGCTGAGATTCGAACTCAGGATCTCCTGTTTACGAGACAGGCGCTTTAACCAACTAAGCCACAGCACCACTTTGTGTAAGAGTAGAAAAGCACTACTGGTAGAGTCGCCCTCACCTCATGTCTTTCAGTGTCCTTGAATGTCTAGAGATAGACGACTTATGCAAATTCTTTCTTTACTGGACTAATTATTAGGGCTTCAATAGTGACAAAAAATACAATCTTTATTGAATTACTGATATTAAAACCCTAAACTTTGGTTAATCTCTGATAAAGTTTGAGCTTGTCCAACTCTTGACATAATCCACTGTTGTAGATATGATAAGAGCCACTTTGCCAGAAGCTCATACACAATCTTTAGTGAAATTGCACAGACTTGTCAAAATCCTCATTAGATCACATCATCTGGCTACAGACTCTTCCTGTAGACGAGCTGCCGAGTGGTTATGGCGTATGACTACTAATCCATTGTGCTCTGCATGCATGGTTTTTGAATCCCATACTTGTTGAAGTTACCTTCATCTCCAATGTTGAAACTCTAAATTATCTTTTTCAGCCCAAGCAGTGAATATTTCCAGCATTTCCTGTTCAAGAAGGCTGCTATCAAACTTTTCTAACATTTCAGTCTGGCAAAAGTAAACCCACTGTTTTCATTTGGCATGCTTGATGCCATCCTACATTGGCTGACATCTTCCTTTTGAGTACTTAGACAACACAGATTTAGAATCTCTCCAATGCACTATCTAAGGAAGGGATATGAGAAAGACAAGTTTGACTTTATAGTATTTTTACAAGGAAAGTACATTGTTAAACATAGAAACTTCTGTAAGAGGCTATGAAAAGAAGGCACTGCTAAGATTCGAACTCAGGATCTCCTGTTTACAAGACAGGCGCTTTAACCAACTAAGCCACAGCACCACTTTGTGTAAGAGTAGAGTAGAAAAGCACTGCTGGTAGAGTCGCCCTCACCTCATGTCTTTCAGTGTCCTTGAATGTCTAGAGATAGACGACTTATGCAAATTCTTTCTTTACTGGACTAATTTTTAGGGCTTCAATAGTGACAAAAAATACAATCTTTATTGAATTACTGATATTAAAACCCTAAACTTTGGTTAATCTCTGATAAAGTTTGAGCTTGTCCAACTCTTGACATAATCCACTGTTGTAGATATGATAAGAGCCACTTTGCCAGAAGCTCATACACAATCTTTAGTGAAATTGCACAGACTTGTCAAAATCCTCATTAGATCACATCATCTGGCTACAGACTCTTCCTGTAGACGAGCTGCCGAGTGGTTATGGCGTATGACTACTAATCCATTGTGCTCTGCATGCATGGTTTTTGAATCCCATACTTGTTGAAGTTACCTTCATCTCCAATGTTGAAACTCTAAATTATCTTTTTCAGCCCAAGCAGTGAATATTTCCAGCATTTCCTGTTCAAGAAGGCTGCTATCAAACTTTTCTAACATTTCAGTCTGGCAAAAGTAAACCCACTGTTTTCATTTGGCATGCTTGATGCCATCCTACATTGGCTGACATCTTCTTCCTTTTGAGTACTTTGACAACACAGATTTAGAATCTCTCCATTGCACTATCTAAGGAAGGGATATGAGAAAGACAAGTTTGACTTTATAGTATTTTTACAAGGAAAGTACATTGTTAAACATAGAAACTTCTGTAAGAGGCTATTAAAAGAAGGCACTGCTGAGATTCGAACTCAGGATCTCCTGTTTACAAGACAAGCGCTTTAACCAACTAAGCCACAGCACCACTTTGTGTAAGAGTAGAGTAGAAAAGCACTACTGGTAGAGTCGCCCTCACCTCATGTCTTTCAGTGTCCTTGAATGTCTAGAGATAGACGACTTATGCAAATTCTTTCTTTACTGGACTAATTTTTAGGGCTTCAATAGTGACAAAAAATACAATCTTTATTGAATTACTGATATTAAAACCCTAAAGTTTGGTTAATCTCTGATAAAGTTTGAGCTTGTCCAACTCTTAACATAATCCACTGTTGTAGATATGATAAGAGCCACTTTGCCAGAAGCTCATACACAATCTTTAGTGAAATTGCACAGACTTGTCAAAATCCTCATTAGATCACATCATCTGGCTACAGACTCTTCCTGTAGACGAGCTGCCGAGTGGTTATGGCGTATGACTACTAATCCATTGTGCTCTGCATGCATGGTTTTTGAATCCCATACTTGTTGAAGTTACCTTCATCTCCAATGTTGAAACTCTACATTATCTTTTTCAGCCCAAGCAGTGAATATTTCCAGCATTTCCTGTTCAAGAAGGCTGCTATCAAACTTTTCTAACATTTCAGTCTGGCAAAAGTAAACCCACTTTTTTCATTTGCATGCTTGATGCCATCCTACATTGGCTGACATCTTCTTCCTTTTGAGTACTTTGACAACACAGATTTAGAATCTCTCCATTGCACTATCTAAGGAAGGGATATGAGAAAGACAAGTTTGACTTTATAGTATTTTTACAAGGAAAGTACATTGTTAAACATAGAAACTTCTGTAAGAGGCTATGAAAAGAAGGCACTGCTGAGATTCGAACTCAGGATCTCCTGTTTACAAGACAGGCGCTTTAACCAACTAAGCCACAGCACCACTTTGTGTAAGAGTAGAGTAGAAAAGCACTACTGGTAGAGTCGCCCTCACCTCATGTCTTTCAGTGTCCTTGAATGTCTAGAGATAGACGACTTATGCAAATTCTTTCTTTACTGGACTAATTTTTAGGGCTTCAATAGTGACAAAAAATACAATCTTTATTGAATTACTGATATTAAAACCCTAAACTTTGGTTAATCTCTGATAAAGTTTGAGCTTGTCCAACTCTTGACATAATCCACTGTTGTAGATATGATAAGAGCCACTTTGCCAGAAGCTCATACACAATCTTTAGTGAAATTGCACAGACTTGTCAAAATCCTCATTAGATCACATCATCTGGCTACAGACTCTTCCTGTAGACGAGCTGCCGAGTGGTTATGGCGTATGACTACTAATCCATTGTGCTCTGCATGCATGGTTTTTGAATCCCATACTTGTTGAAGTTACCTTCATCTCCAATGTTGAAACTCTACATTATCTTTTTCAGCCCAAGCAGTGAATATTTCCAGCATTTCCTGTTCAAGAAGGCTGCTATCAAACTTTTCTAACATTTCAGTCTGGCAAAAGTAAACCCACTGTTTTCATTTGGCATGCTTGATGCCATCCTACATTGGCTGACATCTTCTTCCTTTTGAGTACTTTGACAACACAGATTTAGAATCTCTCCATTGCACTATCTAAGGAAGGGATATGAGAAAGACAAGTTTGACTTTATAGTATTTTTACAAGGAAAGTACACTGTTAAACATAGAAACTTCAGTACTGAGGCTATGAAAAGAAGGCACTGCTGAGATTCGAACTCAGGATCTCCTGTTTACGAGACAGGCGCTTTAACCAACTAAGCCACAGCACCACTTTGTGTAAGAGTAGAAAAGCACTACTGGTAGAGTCGCCCTCACCTCATGTCTTTCAGTGTCCTTGAATGTCTAGAGATAGACGACTTATGCAAATTCTTTCTTTACTGGACTAATTATTAGGGCTTCAATAGTGACAAAAAATACAATCTTTATTGAATTACTGATATTAAAACCCTAAACTTTGGTTAATCTCTGATAAAGTTTGAGCTTGTCCAACTCTTGACATAATCCACTGTTGTAGATATGATAAGAGCCACTTTGCCAGAAGCTCATACACAATCTTTAGTGAAATTGCACAGACTTGTCAAAATCCTCATTAGATCACATCATCTGGCTACAGACTCTTCCTGTAGACGAGCTGCCGAGTGGTTATGGCGTATGACTACTAATCCATTGTGCTCTGCATGCATGGTTTTTGAATCCCATACTTGTTGAAGTTACCTTCATCTCCAATGTTGAAACTCTAAATTATCTTTTTCAGCCCAAGCAGTGAATATTTCCAGCATTTCCTGTTCAAGAAGGCTGCTATCAAACTTTTCTAACATTTCAGTCTGGCAAAAGTAAACCCACTGTTTTCATTTGGCATGCTTGATGCCATCCTACATTGGCTGACATCTTCTTCCTTTTGAGTACTTTGACAACACAGATTTAGAATCTCTCCATTGCACTATCTAAGGAAGGGATATGAGAAAGACAAGTTTGACTTTATAGTATTTTTACAAGGAAAGTACATTGTTAAACATAGAAACTTCTGTAAGAGGCTATGAAAAGAAGGCACTGCTGAGATTCGAACTCAGGATCTCCTGTTTACAAGACAGGCGCTTTAACCAACTAAGCCACAGCACCACTTTGTGTAAGAGTAGAGTAGAAAAGCACTACTGGTAGAGTCGCCCTCACCTCATGTCTTTCAGTGTCCTTGAATGTCTAGAGATAGACGACTTATGCAAATTCTTTCTTTACTGGACTAATTTTTAGGGCTTCAATAGTGACAAAAAATACAATCTTTATTGAATTACTGATATTAAAACCCTAAACTTTGGTTAATCTCTGATAAAGTTTGAGCTTGTCCAACTCTTGACATAATCCACTGTTGTAGATATGATAAGAGCCACTTTGCCAGAAGCTCATACACAATCTTTAGTGAAATTGCACAGACTTGTCAAAATCCTCATTAGATCACATCATCTGGCTACAGACTCTTCCTGTAGACGAGCTGCCGAGTGGTTATGGCGTATGACTACTAATCCATTGTGCTCTGCATGCATGGTTTTTGAATCCCATACTTGTTGAAGTTACCTTCATCTCCAATGTTGAAACTCTACATTATCTTTTTCAGCCCAAGCAGTGAATATTTCCAGCATTTCCTGTTCAAGAAGGCTGCTATCAAACTTTTCTAACATTTCAGTCTGGCAAAAGTAAACCCACTGTTTTCATTTGGCATGCTTGATGCCATCCTACATTGGCTGACATCTTCTTCCTTTTGAGTACTTTGACAACACAGATTTAGAATCTCTCCATTGCACTATCTAAGGAAGGGATATGAGAAAGACAAGTTTGACTTTATAGTATTTTTACAAGGAAAGTACACTGTTAAACATAGAAACTTCAGTACTGAGGCTATGAAAAGAAGGCACTGCTGAGATTCGAACTCAGGATCTCCTGTTTACGAGACAGGCGCTTTAACCAACTAAGCCACAGCACCACTTTGTGTAAGAGTAGAAAAGCACTACTGGTAGAGTCGCCCTCACCTCATGTCTTTCAGTGTCCTTGAATGTCTAGAGATAGACGACTTATGCAAATTCTTTCTTTACTGGACTAATTATTAGGGCTTCAATAGTGACAAAAAATACAATCTTTATTGAATTACTGATATTAAAACCCTAAACTTTGGTTAATCTCTGATAAAGTTTGAGCTTGTCCAACTCTTGACATAATCCACTGTTGTAGATATGATAAGAGCCACTTTGCCAGAAGCTCATACACAATCTTTAGTGAAATTGCACAGACTTGTCAAAATCCTCATTAGATCACATCATCTGGCTACAGACTCTTCCTGTAGACGAGCTGCCGAGTGGTTATGGCGTATGACTACTAATCCATTGTGCTCTGCATGCATGGTTTTTGAATCCCATACTTGTTGAAGTTACCTTCATCTCCAATGTTGAAACTCTAAATTATCTTTTTCAGCCCAAGCAGTGAATATTTCCAGCATTTCCTGTTCAAGAAGGCTGCTATCAAACTTTTCTAACATTTCAGTCTGGCAAAAGTAAACCCACTGTTTTCATTTGGCATGCTTGATGCCATCCTACATTGGCTGACATCTTCTTCCTTTTGAGTACTTTGACAACACAGATTTAGAATCTCTCCATTGCACTATCTAAGGAAGGGATATGAGAAAGACAAGTTTGACTTTATAGTATTTTTACAAGGAAAGTACATTGTTAAACATAGAAACTTCTGTAAGAGGCTATGAAAAGAAGGCACTGCTGAGATTCGAACTCAGGATCTCCTGTTTACAAGACAGGCGCTTTAACCAACTAAGCCACAGCACCACTTTGTGTAAGAGTAGAGTAGAAAAGCACTACTGGTAGAGTCGCCCTCACCTCATGTCTTTCAGTGTCCTTGAATGTCTAGAGATAGACGACTTATGCAAATTCTTTCTTTACTGGACTAATTTTTAGGGCTTCAATAGTGACAAAAAATACAATCTTTATTGAATTACTGATATTAAAACCCTAAACTTTGGTTAATCTCTGATAAAGTTTGAGCTTGTCCAACTCTTGACATAATCCACTGTTGTAGATATGATAAGAGCCACTTTGCCAGAAGCTCATACACAATCTTTAGTGAAATTGCACAGACTTGTCAAAATCCTCATTAGATCACATCATCTGGCTACAGACTCTTCCTGTAGACGAGCTGCCGAGTGGTTATGGCGTATGACTACTAATCCATTGTGCTCTGCATGCATGGTTTTTGAATCCCATACTTGTTGAAGTTACCTTCATCTCCAATGTTGAAACTCTACATTATCTTTTTCAGCCCAAGCAGTGAATATTTCCAGCATTTCCTGTTCAAGAAGGCTGCTATCAAACTTTTCTAACATTTCAGTCTGGCAAAAGTAAACCCACTGTTTTCATTTGGCATGCTTGATGCCATCCTACATTGGCTGACATCTTCTTCCTTTTGAGTACTTTGACAACACAGATTTAGAATCTCTCCATTGCACTATCTAAGGAAGGGATATGAGAAAGACAAGTTTGACTTTATAGTATTTTTACAAGGAAAGTACACTGTTAAACATAGAAACTTCAGTACTGAGGCTATGAAAAGAAGGCACTGCTGAGATTCGAACTCAGGATCTCCTGTTTACGAGACAGGCGCTTTAACCAACTAAGCCACAGCACCACTTTGTGTAAGAGTAGAAAAGCACTACTGGTAGAGTCGCCCTCACCTCATGTCTTTCAGTGTCCTTGAATGTCTAGAGATAGACGACTTATGCAAATTCTTTCTTTACTGGACTAATTATTAGGGCTTCAATAGTGACAAAAAATACAATCTTTATTGAATTACTGATATTAAAACCCTAAACTTTGGTTAATCTCTGATAAAGTTTGAGCTTGTCCAACTCTTGACATAATCCACTGTTGTAGATATGATAAGAGCCACTTTGCCAGAAGCTCATACACAATCTTTAGTGAAATTGCACAGACTTGTCAAAATCCTCATTAGATCACATCATCTGGCTACAGACTCTTCCTGTAGACGAGCTGCCGAGTGGTTATGGCGTATGACTACTAATCCATTGTGCTCTGCATGCATGGTTTTTGAATCCCATACTTGTTGAAGTTACCTTCATCTCCAATGTTGAAACTCTAAATTATCTTTTTCAGCCCAAGCAGTGAATATTTCCAGCATTTCCTGTTCAAGAAGGCTGCTATCAAACTTTTCTAACATTTCAGTCTGGCAAAAGTAAACCCACTGTTTTCATTTGGCATGCTTGATGCCATCCTACATTGGCTGACATCTTCTTCCTTTTGAGTACTTTGACAACACAGATTTAGAATCTCTCCATTGCACTATCTAAGGAAGGGATATGAGAAAGACAAGTTTGACTTTATAGTATTTTTACAAGGAAAGTACATTGTTAAACATAGAAACTTCTGTAAGAGGCTATGAAAAGAAGGCACTGCTGAGATTCGAACTCAGGATCTCCTGTTTACAAGACAGGCGCTTTAACCAACTAAGCCACAGCACCACTTTGTGTAAGAGTAGAGTAGAAAAGCACTACTGGTAGAGTCGCCCTCACCTCATGTCTTTCAGTGTCCTTGAATGTCTAGAGATAGACGACTTATGCAAATTCTTTCTTTACTGGACTAATTTTTAGGGCTTCAATAGTGACAAAAAATACAATCTTTATTGAATTACTGATATTAAAACCCTAAACTTTGGTTAATCTCTGATAAAGTTTGAGCTTGTCCAACTCTTGACATAATCCACTGTTGTAGATATGATAAGAGCCACTTTGCCAGAAGCTCATACACAATCTTTAGTGAAATTGCACAGACTTGTCAAAATCCTCATTAGATCACATCATCTGGCTACAGACTCTTCCTGTAGACGAGCTGCCGAGTGGTTATGGCGTATGACTACTAATCCATTGTGCTCTGCATGCATGGTTTTTGAATCCCATACTTGTTGAAGTTACCTTCATCTCCAATGTTGAAACTCTACATTATCTTTTTCAGCCCAAGCAGTGAATATTTCCAGCATTTCCTGTTCAAGAAGGCTGCTATCAAACTTTTCTAACATTTCAGTCTGGCAAAAGTAAACCCACTGTTTTCATTTGGCATGCTTGATGCCATCCTACATTGGCTGACATCTTCTTCCTTTTGAGTACTTTGACAACACAGATTTAGAATCTCTCCATTGCACTATCTAAGGAAGGGATATGAGAAAGACAAGTTTGACTTTATAGTATTTTTACAAGGAAAGTACACTGTTAAACATAGAAACTTCAGTACTGAGGCTATGAAAAGAAGGCACTGCTGAGATTCGAACTCAGGATCTCCTGTTTACGAGACAGGCGCTTTAACCAACTAAGCCACAGCACCACTTTGTGTAAGAGTAGAAAAGCACTACTGGTAGAGTCGCCCTCACCTCATGTCTTTCAGTGTCCTTGAATGTCTAGAGATAGACGACTTATGCAAATTCTTTCTTTACTGGACTAATTATTAGGGCTTCAATAGTGACAAAAAATACAATCTTTATTGAATTACTGATATTAAAACCCTAAACTTTGGTTAATCTCTGATAAAGTTTGAGCTTGTCCAACTCTTGACATAATCCACTGTTGTAGATATGATAAGAGCCACTTTGCCAGAAGCTCATACACAATCTTTAGTGAAATTGCACAGACTTGTCAAAATCCTCATTAGATCACATCATCTGGCTACAGACTCTTCCTGTAGACGAGCTGCCGAGTGGTTATGGCGTATGACTACTAATCCATTGTGCTCTGCATGCATGGTTTTTGAATCCCATACTTGTTGAAGTTACCTTCATCTCCAATGTTGAAACTCTAAATTATCTTTTTCAGCCCAAGCAGTGAATATTTCCAGCATTTCCTGTTCAAGAAGGCTGCTATCAAACTTTTCTAACATTTCAGTCTGGCAAAAGTAAACCCACTGTTTTCATTTGGCATGCTTGATGCCATCCTACATTGGCTGACATCTTCTTCCTTTTGAGTACTTTGACAACACAGATTTAGAATCTCTCCATTGCACTATCTAAGGAAGGGATATGAGAAAGACAAGTTTGACTTTATAGTATTTTTACAAGGAAAGTACATTGTTAAACATAGAAACTTCTGTAAGAGGCTATGAAAAGAAGGCACTGCTGAGATTCGAACTCAGGATCTCCTGTTTACAAGACAGGCGCTTTAACCAACTAAGCCACAGCACCACTTTGTGTAAGAGTAGAGTAGAAAAGCACTACTGGTAGAGTCGCCCTCACCTCATGTCTTTCAGTGTCCTTGAATGTCTAGAGATAGACGACTTATGCAAATTCTTTCTTTACTGGACTAATTTTTAGGGCTTCAATAGTGACAAAAAATACAATCTTTATTGAATTACTGATATTAAAACCCTAAACTTTGGTTAATCTCTGATAAAGTTTGAGCTTGTCCAACTCTTGACATAATCCACTGTTGTAGATATGATAAGAGCCACTTTGCCAGAAGCTCATACACAATCTTTAGTGAAATTGCACAGACTTGTCAAAATCCTCATTAGATCACATCATCTGGCTACAGACTCTTCCTGTAGACGAGCTGCCGAGTGGTTATGGCGTATGACTACTAATCCATTGTGCTCTGCATGCATGGTTTTTGAATCCCATACTTGTTGAAGTTACCTTCATCTCCAATGTTGAAACTCTACATTATCTTTTTCAGCCCAAGCAGTGAATATTTCCAGCATTTCCTGTTCAAGAAGGCTGCTATCAAACTTTTCTAACATTTCAGTCTGGCAAAAGTAAACCCACTGTTTTCATTTGGCATGCTTGATGCCATCCTACATTGGCTGACATCTTCTTCCTTTTGAGTACTTTGACAACACAGATTTAGAATCTCTCCATTGCACTATCTAAGGAAGGGATATGAGAAAGACAAGTTTGACTTTATAGTATTTTTACAAGGAAAGTACACTGTTAAACATAGAAACTTCAGTACTGAGGCTATGAAAAGAAGGCACTGCTGAGATTCGAACTCAGGATCTCCTGTTTACGAGACAGGCGCTTTAACCAACTAAGCCACAGCACCACTTTGTGTAAGAGTAGAAAAGCACTACTGGTAGAGTCGCCCTCACCTCATGTCTTTCAGTGTCCTTGAATGTCTAGAGATAGACGACTTATGCAAATTCTTTCTTTACTGGACTAATTATTAGGGCTTCAATAGTGACAAAAAATACAATCTTTATTGAATTACTGATATTAAAACCCTAAACTTTGGTTAATCTCTGATAAAGTTTGAGCTTGTCCAACTCTTGACATAATCCACTGTTGTAGATATGATAAGAGCCACTTTGCCAGAAGCTCATACACAATCTTTAGTGAAATTGCACAGACTTGTCAAAATCCTCATTAGATCACATCATCTGGCTACAGACTCTTCCTGTAGACGAGCTGCCGAGTGGTTATGGCGTATGACTACTAATCCATTGTGCTCTGCATGCATGGTTTTTGAATCCCATACTTGTTGAAGTTACCTTCATCTCCAATGTTGAAACTCTAAATTATCTTTTTCAGCCCAAGCAGTGAATATTTCCAGCATTTCCTGTTCAAGAAGGCTGCTATCAAACTTTTCTAACATTTCAGTCTGGCAAAAGTAAACCCACTGTTTTCATTTGGCATGCTTGATGCCATCCTACATTGGCTGACATCTTCCTTTTGAGTACTTAGACAACACAGATTTAGAATCTCTCCAATGCACTATCTAAGGAAGGGATATGAGAAAGACAAGTTTGACTTTATAGTATTTTTACAAGGAAAGTACATTGTTAAACATAGAAACTTCTGTAAGAGGCTATGAAAAGAAGGCACTGCTAAGATTCGAACTCAGGATCTCCTGTTTACAAGACAGGCGCTTTAACCAACTAAGCCACAGCACCACTTTGTGTAAGAGTAGAGTAGAAAAGCACTGCTGGTAGAGTCGCCCTCACCTCATGTCTTTCAGTGTCCTTGAATGTCTAGAGATAGACGACTTATGCAAATTCTTTCTTTACTGGACTAATTTTTAGGGCTTCAATAGTGACAAAAAATACAATCTTTATTGAATTACTGATATTAAAACCCTAAACTTTGGTTAATCTCTGATAAAGTTTGAGCTTGTCCAACTCTTGACATAATCCACTGTTGTAGATATGATAAGAGCCACTTTGCCAGAAGCTCATACACAATCTTTAGTGAAATTGCACAGACTTGTCAAAATCCTCATTAGATCACATCATCTGGCTACAGACTCTTCCTGTAGACGAGCTGCCGAGTGGTTATGGCGTATGACTACTAATCCATTGTGCTCTGCATGCATGGTTTTTGAATCCCATACTTGTTGAAGTTACCTTCATCTCCAATGTTGAAACTCTAAATTATCTTTTTCAGCCCAAGCAGTGAATATTTCCAGCATTTCCTGTTCAAGAAGGCTGCTATCAAACTTTTCTAACATTTCAGTCTGGCAAAAGTAAACCCACTGTTTTCATTTGGCATGCTTGATGCCATCCTACATTGGCTGACATCTTCTTCCTTTTGAGTACTTTGACAACACAGATTTAGAATCTCTCCATTGCACTATCTAAGGAAGGGATATGAGAAAGACAAGTTTGACTTTATAGTATTTTTACAAGGAAAGTACATTGTTAAACATAGAAACTTCTGTAAGAGGCTATGAAAAGAAGGCACTGCTGAGATTAGAACTCAGGATCTCCTGTTTACAAGACAGGCGCTTTAACCAACTAAGCCACAGCACCACTTTGTGTAAGAGTAGAGTAGAAAAGAACTACTGGTAGAGTCGCCCTCACCTCATGTCTTTCAGTGTCCTTGAATGTCTAGAGATAGACGACTTATGCAAATTCTTTCTTTACTGGACTAATTTTTAGGGCTTCAATAGTGACAAAAAATACAATCTTTATTGAATTACTGATATTAAAACCCTAAACTTTGGTTAATCTCTGATAAAGTTTGAGCTTGTCCAACTCTTGACATAATCCACTGTTGTAGATATGATAAGAGCCACTTTGCCAGAAGCTCATACACAATCTTTAGTGAAATTGCACAGACTTGTCAAAATCCTCATTAGATCACATCATCTGGCTACAGACTCTTCCTGTAGACGAGCTGCCGAGTGGTTATGGCGTATGACTACTAATCCATTGTGCTCTGCATGCATGGTTTTTGAATCCCATACTTGTTGAAGTTACCTTCATCTCCAATGTTGAAACTCTAAATTATCTTTTTCAGCCCAAGCAGTGAATATTTCCAGCATTTCCTGTTCAAGAAGGCTGCTATCAAACTTTTCTAACATTTCAGTCTGGAAAAAGTAAACCCACTGTTTTCATTTGGCATGCTTGATGCCATCCTACATTGGCTGACATCTTCTTCCTTTTGAGTACTTTGACAACACAGATTTAGAATCTCTCCATTGCACTATCTAAGGAAGGGATATGAGAAAGACAAGTTTGACTTTATAGTATTTTTACAAGGAAAGTACACTGTTAAACATAGAAACTTCAGTACTGAGGCTGTGAAAAGAAGGCACTGCTGAGATTCGAACTCAGGATCTCCTGTTTACGAGACAGGCGTTTTAACCAACTAAGCCACAGCACCACTTTGTGTAAGAGTAGAAAAGCACTACTGGTAGAGTCGCCCTCACCTCATGTCTTTCAGTGTCCTTGAATGTCTAGAGATAGACGACTTATGCAAATTCTTTCTTTACTGGACTAATTTTTAGGGCTTCAATAGTGACAAAAAATACAATCTTTATTGAATTACTGATATTAAAACCCTAAACTTTGGTTAATCTCTGATAAAGTTTGAGCTTGTCCAACTCTTGACATAATCCACTGTTGTAGATATGATAAGAGCCACTTTGCCAGAAGCTCATACACAATCTTTAGTGAAATTGCACAGACTTGTCAAAATCCTCATTAGATCACATCATCTGGCTACAGACTCTTCCTGTAGACGAGCTGCCGAGTGGTTATGGCGTATGACTACTAATCCATTGTGCTCTGCATGCATGGTTTTTGAATCCCATACTTGTTGAAGTTACCTTCATCTCCAATGTTGAAACTCTACATTATCTTTTTCAGCCCAAGCAGTGAATATTTCCAGCATTTCCTGTTCAAGAAGGCTGCTATCAAACTTTTCTAACATTTCAGTCTGGCAAAAGTAAACCCACTGTTTTCATTTGGCATGCTTGATGCCATCCTACATTGGCTGACATCTTCTTCCTTTTGAGTACTTTGACAACACAGATTTAGAATCTCTCCATTGCACTATCTAAGGAAGGGATATGAGAAAGACAAGTTTGACTTTATAGTATTTTTACAAGGAAAGTACACTGTTAAACATAGAAACTTCAGTACTGAGGCTATGAAAAGAAGGCACTGCTGAGATTCGAACTCAGGATCTCCTGTTTACGAGACAGGCGCTTTAACCAACTAAGCCACAGCACCACTTTGTGTAAGAGTAGAAAAGCACTACTGGTAGAGTCGCCCTCACCTCATGTCTTTCAGTGTCCTTGAATGTCTAGAGATAGACGACTTATGCAAATTCTTTCTTTACTGGACTAATTTTTAGGGCTTCAATAGTGACAAAAAATACAATCTTTATTGAATTACTGATATTAAAACCCTAAACTTTGGTTAATCTCTGATAAAGTTTGAGCTTGTCCAACTCTTGACATAATCCACTGTTGTAGATATGATAAGAGCCACTTTGCCAGAAGCTCATACACAATCTTTAGTGAAATTGCACAGACTTGTCAAAATCCTCATTAGATCACATCATCTGGCTACAGACTCTTCCTGTAGACGAGCTGCCGAGTGGTTATGGCGTATGACTACTAATCCATTGTGCTCTGCATGCATGGTTTTTGAATCCCATACTTGTTGAAGTTACCTTCATCTCCAATGTTGAAACTCTAAATTATCTTTTTCAGCCCAAGCAGTGAATATTTCCAGCATTTCCTGTTCAAGAAGGCTGCTATCAAACTTTTCTAACATTTCAGTCTGGCAAAAGTAAACCCACTGTTTTCATTTGGCATGCTTGATGCCATCCTACATTGGCTGACATCTTCCTTTTGAGTACTTAGACAACACAGATTTAGAATCTCTCCAATGCACTATCTAAGGAAGGGATATGAGAAAGACAAGTTTGACTTTATAGTATTTTTACAAGGAAAGTACATTGTTAAACATAGAAACTTCTGTAAGAGGCTATGAAAAGAAGGCACTGCTAAGATTCGAACTCAGGATCTCCTGTTTACAAGACAGGCGCTTTAACCAACTAAGCCACAGCACCACTTTGTGTAAGAGTAGAGTAGAAAAGCACTGCTGGTAGAGTCGCCCTCACCTCATGTCTTTCAGTGTCCTTGAATGTCTAGAGATAGACGACTTATGCAAATTCTTTCTTTACTGGACTAATTTTTAGGGCTTCAATAGTGACAAAAAATACAATCTTTATTGAATTACTGATATTAAAACCCTAAACTTTGGTTAATCTCTGATAAAGTTTGAGCTTGTCCAACTCTTGACATAATCCACTGTTGTAGATATGATAAGAGCCACTTTGCCAGAAGCTCATACACAATCTTTAGTGAAATTGCACAGACTTGTCAAAATCCTCATTAGATCACATCATCTGGCTACAGACTCTTCCTGTAGACGAGCTGCCGAGTGGTTATGGCGTATGACTACTAATCCATTGTGCTCTGCATGCATGGTTTTTGAATCCCATACTTGTTGAAGTTACCTTCATCTCCAATGTTGAAACTCTAAATTATCTTTTTCAGCCCAAGCAGTGAATATTTCCAGCATTTCCTGTTCAAGAAGGCTGCTATCAAACTTTTCTAACATTTCAGTCTGGAAAAAGTAAACCCACTGTTTTCATTTGGCATGCTTGATGCCATCCTACATTAGCTGACATCTTCTTCCTTTTGAGTACTTTGACAACACAGATTTAGAATCTCTCCATTGCACTATCTAAGGAAGGGATATGAGAAAGACAAGTTTGACTTTATAGTATTTTTACAAGGAAAGTACACTGTTAAACATAGAAACTTCAGTACTGAGGCTATGAAAAGAAGGCACTGCTGAGATTCGAACTCAGGATCTCCTGTTTACGAGACAGGCGTTTTAACCAACTAAGCCACAGCACCACTTTGTGTAAGAGTAGAAAAGCACTACTGGTAGAGTCGCCCTCACCTCATGTCTTTCAGTGTCCTTGAATGTCTAGAGATAGACGACTTATGTAAATTCTTTCTTTACTGGACTAATTTTTAGGGCTTCAATAGTGACAAAAAATACAATCTTTATTGAATTACTGATATTAAAACCCTAAACTTTGGTTAATCTCTGATAAAGTTTGAGCTTGTCCAACTCTTGACATAATCCACTGTTGTAGATATGATAAGAGCCACTTTGCCAGAAGCTCATACACAATCTTTAGTGAAATTGCACAGACTTGTCAAAATCCTCATTAGATCACATCATCTGGCTACAGACTCTTCCTGTAGACGAGCTGCCGAGTGGTTATGGCGTATGACTACTAATCCATTGTGCTCTGCATGCATGGTTTTTGAATCCCATACTTGTTGAAGTTACCTTCATCTCCAATGTTGAAACTCTACATTATCTTTTTCAGCCCAAGCAGTGAATATTTCCAGCATTTCCTGTTCAAGAAGGCTGCTATCAAACTTTTCTAACATTTCAGTCTGGCAAAAGTAAACCCACTGTTTTCATTTGGCATGCTTGATGCCATCCTACATTGGCTGACATCTTCTTCCTTTTGAGTACTTTGACAACACAGATTTAGAATCTCTCCATTGCACTATCTAAGGAAGGGATATGAGAAAGACAAGTTTGACTTTATAGTATTTTTACAAGGAAAGTACACTGTTAAACATAGAAACTTCAGTACTGAGGCTATGAAAAGAAGTCACTGCTGAGATTCGAACTCAGGATCTCCTGTTTACGAGACAGGCGCTTTAACCAACTAAGCCACAGCACCACTTTGTGTAAGAGTAGAAAAGCACTACTGGTAGAGTCGCCCTCACCTCATGTCTTTCAGTGTCCTTGAATGTCTAGAGATAGACGACTTATGCAAATTCTTTCTTTACTGGACTAATTTTTAGGGCTTCAATAGTGACAAAAAATACAATCTTTATTGAATTACTGATATTAAAACCCTAAACTTTGGTTAATCTCTGATAAAGTTTGAGCTTGTCCAACTCTTGACATAATCCACTGTTGTAGATATGATAAGAGCCACTTTGCCAGAAGCTCATACACAATCTTTAGTGAAATTGCACAGACTTGTCAAAATCCTCATTAGATCACATCATCTGGCTACAGACTCTTCCTGTAGACGAGCTGCCGAGTGGTTATGGCGTATGACTACTAATCCATTGTGCTCTGCATGCATGGTTTTTGAATCCCATACTTGTTGAAGTTACCTTCATCTCCAATGTTGAAACTCTAAATTATCTTTTTCAGCCCAAGCAGTGAATATTTCCAGCATTTCCTGTTCAAGAAGGCTGCTATCAAACTTTTCTAACATTTCAGTCTGGCAAAAGTAAACCCACTGTTTTCATTTGGCATGCTTGATGCCATCCTACATTGGCTGACATCTTCTTCCTTTTGAGTACTTTGACAACACAGATTTAGAATCTCTCCATTGCACTATCTAAGGAAGGGATATGAGAAAGACAAGTTTGACTTTATAGTATTTTTACAAGGAAAGTACACTGTTAAACATAGAAACTTCAGTACTGAGGCTATGAAAAGAAGTCACTGCTGAGATTCGAACTCAGGATCTCCTGTTTACGAGACAGGCGCTTTAACCAACTAAGCCACAGCACCACTTTGTGTAAGAGTAGAAAAGCACTACTGGTAGAGTCGCCCTCACCTCATGTCTTTCAGTGTCCTTGAATGTCTAGAGATAGACGACTTATGCAAATTCTTTCTTTACTGGACTAATTTTTAGGGCTTCAATAGTGACAAAAAATACAATCTTTATTGAATTACTGATATTAAAACCCTAAACTTTGGTTAATCTCTGATAAAGTTTGAGCTTGTCCAACTCTTGACATAATCCACTGTTGTAGATATGATAAGAGCCACTTTGCCAGAAGCTCATACACAATCTTTAGTGAAATTGCACAGACTTGTCAAAATCCTCATTAGATCACATCATCTGGCTACAGACTCTTCCTGTAGACGAGCTGCCGAGTGGTTATGGCGTATGACTACTAATCCATTGTGCTCTGCATGCATGGTTTTTGAATCCCATACTTGTTGAAGTTACCTTCATCTCCAATGTTGAAACTCTAAATTATCTTTTTCAGCCCAAGCAGTGAATATTTCCAGCATTTCCTGTTCAAGAAGGCTGCTATCAAACTTTTCTAACATTTCAGTCTGGCAAAAGTAAACCCACTGTTTTCATTTGGCATGCTTGATGCCATCCTACATTGGCTGACATCTTCCTTTTGAGTACTTAGACAACACAGATTTAGAATCTCTCCAATGCACTATCTAAGGAAGGGATATGAGAAAGACAAGTTTGACTTTATAGTATTTTTACAAGGAAAGTACATTGTTAAACATAGAAACTTCTGTAAGAGGCTATGAAAAGAAGGCACTGCTAAGATTCGAACTCAGGATCTCCTGTTTACAAGACAGGCGCTTTAACCAACTAAGCCACAGCACCACTTTGTGTAAGAGTAGAGTAGAAAAGCACTGCTGGTAGAGTCGCCCTCACCTCATGTCTTTCAGTGTCCTTGAATGTCTAGAGATAGACGACTTATGCAAATTCTTTCTTTACTGGACTAATTTTTAGGGCTTCAATAGTGACAAAAAATACAATCTTTATTGAATTACTGATATTAAAACCCTAAACTTTGGTTAATCTCTGATAAAGTTTGAGCTTGTCCAACTCTTGACATAATCCACTGTTGTAGATATGATAAGAGCCACTTTGCCAGAAGCTCATACACAATCTTTAGTGAAATTGCACAGACTTGTCAAAATCCTCATTAGATCACATCATCTGGCTACAGACTCTTCCTGTAGACGAGCTGCCGAGTGGTTATGGCGTATGACTACTAATCCATTGTGCTCTGCATGCATGGTTTTTGAATCCCATACTTGTTGAAGTTACCTTCATCTCCAATGTTGAAACTCTAAATTATCTTTTTCAGCCCAAGCAGTGAATATTTCCAGCATTTCCTGTTCAAGAAGGCTGCTATCAAACTTTTCTAACATTTCAGTCTGGCAAAAGTAAACCCACTGTTTTCATTTGGCATGCTTGATGCCATCCTACATTGGCTGACATCTTCTTCCTTTTGAGTACTTTGACAACACAGATTTAGAATCTCTCCATTGCACTATCTAAGGAAGGGATATGAGAAAGACAAGTTTGACTTTATAGTATTTTTACAAGGAAAGTACATTGTTAAACATAGAAACTTCTGTAAGAGGCTATGAAAAGAAGGCACTGCTGAGATTAGAACTCAGGATCTCCTGTTTACAAGACAGGCGCTTTAACCAACTAAGCCACAGCACCACTTTGTGTAAGAGTAGAGTAGAAAAGAACTACTGGTAGAGTCGCCCTCACCTCATGTCTTTCAGTGTCCTTGAATGTCTAGAGATAGACGACTTATGCAAATTCTTTCTTTACTGGACTAATTTTTAGGGCTTCAATAGTGACAAAAAATACAATCTTTATTGAATTACTGATATTAAAACCCTAAACTTTGGTTAATCTCTGATAAAGTTTGAGCTTGTCCAACTCTTGACATAATCCACTGTTGTAGATATGATAAGAGCCACTTTGCCAGAAGCTCATACACAATCTTTAGTGAAATTGCACAGACTTGTCAAAATCCTCATTAGATCACATCATCTGGCTACAGACTCTTCCTGTAGACGAGCTGCCGAGTGGTTATGGCGTATGACTACTAATCCATTGTGCTCTGCATGCATGGTTTTTGAATCCCATACTTGTTGAAGTTACCTTCATCTCCAATGTTGAAACTCTAAATTATCTTTTTCAGCCCAAGCAGTGAATATTTCCAGCATTTCCTGTTCAAGAAGGCTGCTATCAAACTTTTCTAACATTTCAGTCTGGAAAAAGTAAACCCACTGTTTTCATTTGGCATGCTTGATGCCATCCTACATTGGCTGACATCTTCTTCCTTTTGAGTACTTTGACAACACAGATTTAGAATCTCTCCATTGCACTATCTAAGGAAGGGATATGAGAAAGACAAGTTTGACTTTATAGTATTTTTACAAGGAAAGTACACTGTTAAACATAGAAACTTCAGTACTGAGGCTATGAAAAGAAGGCACTGCTGAGATTCGAACTCAGGATCTCCTGTTTACGAGACAGGCGTTTTAACCAACTAAGCCACAGCACCACTTTGTGTAAGAGTAGAAAAGCACTACTGGTAGAGTCGCCCTCACCTCATGTCTTTCAGTGTCCTTGAATGTCTAGAGATAGACGACTTATGTAAATTCTTTCTTTACTGGACTAATTTTTAGGGCTTCAATAGTGACAAAAAATACAATCTTTATTGAATTACTGATATTAAAACCCTAAACTTTGGTTAATCTCTGATAAAGTTTGAGCTTGTCCAACTCTTGACATAATCCACTGTTGTAGATATGATAAGAGCCACTTTGCCAGAAGCTCATACACAATCTTTAGTGAAATTGCACAGACTTGTCAAAATCCTCATTAGATCACATCATCTGGCTACAGACTCTTCCTGTAGACGAGCTGCCGAGTGGTTATGGCGTATGACTACTAATCCATTGTGCTCTGCATGCATGGTTTTTGAATCCCATACTTGTTGAAGTTACCTTCATCTCCAATGTTGAAACTCTACATTATCTTTTTCAGCCCAAGCAGTGAATATTTCCAGCATTTCCTGTTCAAGAAGGCTGCTATCAAACTTTTCTAACATTTCAGTCTGGCAAAAGTAAACCCACTGTTTTCATTTGGCATGCTTGATGCCATCCTACATTGGCTGACATCTTCTTCCTTTTGAGTACTTTGACAACACAGATTTAGAATCTCTCCATTGCACTATCTAAGGAAGGGATATGAGAAAGACAAGTTTGACTTTATAGTATTTTTACAAGGAAAGTACACTGTTAAACATAGAAACTTCAGTACTGAGGCTATGAAAAGAAGGCACTGCTGAGATTCGAACTCAGGATCTCCTGTTTACGAGACAGGCGCTTTAACCAACTAAGCCACAGCACCACTTTGTGTAAGAGTAGAAAAGCACTACTGGTAGAGTCGCCCTCACCTCATGTCTTTCAGTGTCCTTGAATGTCTAGAGATAGACGACTTATGCAAATTCTTTCTTTACTGGACTAATTTTTAGGGCTTCAATAGTGACAAAAAATACAATCTTTATTGAATTACTGATATTAAAACCCTAAACTTTGGTTAATCTCTGATAAAGTTTGAGCTTGTCCAACTCTTGACATAATCCACTGTTGTAGATATGATAAGAGCCACTTTGCCAGAAGCTCATACACAATCTTTAGTGAAATTGCACAGACTTGTCAAAATCCTCATTAGATCACATCATCTGGCTACAGACTCTTCCTGTAGACGAGCTGCCGAGTGGTTATGGCGTATGACTACTAATCCATTGTGCTCTGCATGCATGGTTTTTGAATCCCATACTTGTTGAAGTTACCTTCATCTCCAATGTTGAAACTCTAAATTATCTTTTTCAGCCCAAGCAGTGAATATTTCCAGCATTTCCTGTTCAAGAAGGCTGCTATCAAACTTTTCTAACATTTCAGTCTGGCAAAAGTAAACCCACTGTTTTCATTTGGCATGCTTGATGCCATCCTACATTGGCTGACATCTTCCTTTTGAGTACTTAGACAACACAGATTTAGAATCTCTCCAATGCACTATCTAAGGAAGGGATATGAGAAAGACAAGTTTGACTTTATAGTATTTTTACAAGGAAAGTACATTGTTAAACATAGAAACTTCTGTAAGAGGCTATGAAAAGAAGGCACTGCTAAGATTCGAACTCAGGATCTCCTGTTTACAAGACAGGCGCTTTAACCAACTAAGCCACAGCACCACTTTGTGTAAGAGTAGAGTAGAAAAGCACTGCTGGTAGAGTCGCCCTCACCTCATGTCTTTCAGTGTCCTTGAATGTCTAGAGATAGACGACTTATGCAAATTCTTTCTTTACTGGACTAATTTTTAGGGCTTCAATAGTGACAAAAAATACAATCTTTATTGAATTACTGATATTAAAACCCTAAACTTTGGTTAATCTCTGATAAAGTTTGAGCTTGTCCAACTCTTGACATAATCCACTGTTGTAGATATGATAAGAGCCACTTTGCCAGAAGCTCATACACAATCTTTAGTGAAATTGCACAGACTTGTCAAAATCCTCATTAGATCACATCATCTGGCTACAGACTCTTCCTGTAGACGAGCTGCCGAGTGGTTATGGCGTATGACTACTAATCCATTGTGCTCTGCATGCATGGTTTTTGAATCCCATACTTGTTGAAGTTACCTTCATCTCCAATGTTGAAACTCTACATTATCTTTTTCAGCCCAAGCAGTGAATATTTCCAGCATTTCCTGTTCAAGAAGGCTGCTATCAAACTTTTCTAACATTTCAGTCTGGCAAAAGTAAACCCACTGTTTTCATTTGGCATGCTTGATGCCATCCTACATTGGCTGACATCTTCTTCCTTTTGAGTACTTTGACAACACAGATTTAGAATCTCTCCATTGCACTATCTAAGGAAGGGATATGAGAAAGACAAGTTTGACTTTATAGTATTTTTACAAGGAAAGTACATTGTTAAACATAGAAACTTCTGTAAGAGGCTATGAAAAGAAGGCACTGCTGAGATTCGAACTCAGGATCTCCTGTTTACAAGACAGGCGCTTTAACCAACTAAGCCACAGCACCACTTTGTGTAAGAGTAGAAAAGCACTACTGGTAGAGTCGCCCTCACCTCATGTCTTTCAGTGTCCTTGAATGTCTAGAGATAGACGACTTATGCAAATTCTTTCTTTACTGGACTAATTTTTAGGGCTTCAATAGTGACAAAAAATACAATCTTTATTGAATTACTGATATTAAAACCCTAAACTTTGGTTAATCTCTGATAAAGTTTGAGCTTGTCCAACTCTTGACATAATCCACTGTTGTAGATATGATAAGAGCCACTTTGCCAGAAGCTCATACACAATCTTTAGTGAAATTGCACAGACTTGTCAAAATCCTCATTAGATCACATCATCTGGCTACAGACTCTTCCTGTAGACGAGCTGCCGAGTGGTTATGGCGTATGACTACTAATCCATTGTGCTCTGCATGCATGGTTTTTGAATCCCATACTTGTTGAAGTTACCTTCATCTCCAATGTTGAAACTCTAAATTATCTTTTTCAGCCCAAGCAGTGAATATTTCCAGCATTTCCTGTTCAAGAAGGCTGCTATCAAACTTTTCTAACATTTCAGTCTGGCAAAAGTAAACCCACTGTTTTCATTTGGCATGCTTGATGCCATCCTACATTGGCTGACATCTTCCTTTTGAGTACTTAGACAACACAGATTTAGAATCTCTCCAATGCACTATCTAAGGAAGGGATATGAGAAAGACAAGTTTGACTTTATAGTATTTTTACAAGGAAAGTACATTGTTAAACATAGAAACTTCTGTAAGAGGCTATGAAAAGAAGGCACTGCTAAGATTCGAACTCAGGATCTCCTGTTTACAAGACAGGCGCTTTAACCAACTAAGCCACAGCACCACTTTGTGTAAGAGTAGAGTAGAAAAGCACTGCTGGTAGAGTCGCCCTCACCTCATGTCTTTCAGTGTCCTTGAATGTCTAGAGATAGACGACTTATGCAAATTCTTTCTTTACTGGACTAATTTTTAGGGCTTCAATAGTGACAAAAAATACAATCTTTATTGAATTACTGATATTAAAACCCTAAACTTTGGTTAATCTCTGATAAAGTTTGAGCTTGTCCAACTCTTGACATAATCCACTGTTGTAGATATGATAAGAGCCACTTTGCCAGAAGCTCATACACAATCTTTAGTGAAATTGCACAGACTTGTCAAAATCCTCATTAGATCACATCATCTGGCTACAGACTCTTCCTGTAGACGAGCTGCCGAGTGGTTATGGCGTATGACTACTAATCCATTGTGCTCTGCATGCATGGTTTTTGAATCCCATACTTGTTGAAGTTACCTTCATCTCCAATGTTGAAACTCTACATTATCTTTTTCAGCCCAAGCAGTGAATATTTCCAGCATTTCCTGTTCAAGAAGGCTGCTATCAAACTTTTCTAACATTTCAGTCTGGCAAAAGTAAACCCACTGTTTTCATTTGGCATGCTTGATGCCATCCTACATTGGCTGACATCTTCTTCCATTTGAGTACTTTGACAACACAGATTTAGAATCTCTCCATTGCACTATCTAAGGAAGGGATATGAGAAAGACAAGTTTGACTTTATAGTATTTTTACAAGGAAAGTACACTGTTAAACATAGAAACTTCAGTACTGAGGCTATGAAAAGAAGGCACTGCTGAGATTCGAACTCAGGATCTCCTGTTTACGAGACAGGCGCTTTAACCAACTAAGCCACAGCACCACTTTGTGTAAGAGTAGAAAAGCACTACTGGTAGAGTCGCCCTCACCTCATGTCTTTCAGTGTCCTTGAATGTCTAGAGATAGACGACTTATGCAAATTCTTTCTTTACTGGACTAATTTTTAGGGCTTCAATAGTGACAAAAAATACAATCTTTATTGAATTACTGATATTAAAACCCTAAACTTTGGTTAATCTCTGATAAAGTTTGAGCTTGTCCAACTCTTGACATAATCCACTGTTGTAGATATGATAAGAGCCACTTTGCCAGAAGCTCATACACAATCTTTAGTGAAATTGCACAGACTTGTCAAAATCCTCATTAGATCACATCATCTGGCTACAGACTCTTCCTGTAGACGAGCTGCCGAGTGGTTATGGCGTATGACTACTAATCCATTGTGCTCTGCATGCATGGTTTTTGAATCCCATACTTGTTGAAGTTACCTTCATCTCCAATGTTGAAACTCTAAATTATCTTTTTCAGCCCAAGCAGTGAATATTTCCAGCATTTCCTGTTCAAGAAGGCTGCTATCAAACTTTTCTAACATTTCAGTCTGGCAAAAGTAAACCCACTGTTTTCATTTGGCATGCTTGATGCCATCCTACATTGGCTGACATCTTCTTCCTTTTGAGTACTTTGACAACACAGATTTAGAATCTCTCCATTGCACTATCTAAGGAAGGGATATGAGAAAGACAAGTTTGACTTTATAGTATTTTTACAAGGAAAGTACATTGTTAAACATAGAAACTTCTGTAAGAGGCTATGAAAAGAAGGCACTGCTGAGATTAGAACTCAGGATCTCCTGTTTACAAGACAGGCGCTTTAACCAACTAAGCCACAGCACCACTTTGTGTAAGAGTAGAGTAGAAAAGAACTACTGGTAGAGTCGCCCTCACCTCATGTCTTTCAGTGTCCTTGAATGTCTAGAGATAGACGACTTATGCAAATTCTTTCTTTACTGGACTAATTTTTAGGGCTTCAATAGTGACAAAAAATACAATCTTTATTGAATTACTGATATTAAAACCCTAAACTTTGGTTAATCTCTGATAAAGTTTGAGCTTGTCCAACTCTTGACATAATCCACTGTTGTAGATATGATAAGAGCCACTTTGCCAGAAGCTCATACACAATCTTTAGTGAAATTGCACAGACTTGTCAAAATCCTCATTAGATCACATCATCTGGCTACAGACTCTTCCTGTAGACGAGCTGCCGAGTGGTTATGGCGTATGACTACTAATCCATTGTGCTCTGCATGCATGGTTTTTGAATCCCATACTTGTTGAAGTTACCTTCATCTCCAATGTTGAAACTCTAAATTATCTTTTTCAGCCCAAGCAGTGAATATTTCCAGCATTTCCTGTTCAAGAAGGCTGCTATCAAACTTTTCTAACATTTCAGTCTGGCAAAAGTAAACCCACTGTTTTCATTTGGCATGCTTGATGCCATCCTACATTGGCTGACATCTTCTTCCTTTTGAGTACTTTGACAACACAGATTTAGAATCTCTCCATTGCACTATCTAAGGAAGGGATATGAGAAAGACAAGTTTGACTTTATAGTATTTTTACAAGGAAAGTACATTGTTAAACATAGAAACTTCTGTAAGAGGCTATGAAAAGAAGGCACTGCTGAGATTAGAACTCAGGATCTCCTGTTTACAAGACAGGCGCTTTAACCAACTAAGCCACAGCACCACTTTGTGTAAGAGTAGAGTAGAAAAGAACTACTGGTAGAGTCGCCCTCACCTCATGTCTTTCAGTGTCCTTGAATGTCTAGAGATAGACGACTTATGCAAATTCTTTCTTTACTGGACTAATTTTTAGGGCTTCAATAGTGACAAAAAATACAATCTTTATTGAATTACTGATATTAAAACCCTAAACTTTGGTTAATCTCTGATAAAGTTTGAGCTTGTCCAACTCTTGACATAATCCACTGTTGTAGATATGATAAGAGCCACTTTGCCAGAAGCTCATACACAATCTTTAGTGAAATTGCACAGACTTGTCAAAATCCTCATTAGATCACATCATCTGGCTACAGACTCTTCCTGTAGACGAGCTGCCGAGTGGTTATGGCGTATGACTACTAATCCATTGTGCTCTGCATGCATGGTTTTTGAATCCCATACTTGTTGAAGTTACCTTCATCTCCAATGTTGAAACTCTAAATTATCTTTTTCAGCCCAAGCAGTGAATATTTCCAGCATTTCCTGTTCAAGAAGGCTGCTATCAAACTTTTCTAACATTTCAGTCTGGCAAAAGTAAACCCACTGTTTTCATTTGGCATGCTTGATGCCATCCTACATTGGCTGACATCTTCTTCCTTTTGAGTACTTTGACAACACAGATTTAGAATCTCTCCATTGCACTATCTAAGGAAGGGATATGAGAAAGACAAGTTTGACTTTATAGTATTTTTACAAGGAAAGTACATTGTTAAACATAGAAACTTCTGTAAGAGGCTATGAAAAGAAGGCACTGCTAAGATTCGAACTCAGGATCTCCTGTTTACAAGACAGGCGCTTTAACCAACTAAGCCACAGCACCACTCTGTGTAAGAGTAGAGTAGAAAAGCACTACTGGTAGAGTCGCCCTCACCTCATGTCTTTCAGTGTCCTTGAATGTCTAGAGATAGACGACTTATGCAAATTCTTTCTTTACTGGACTAATTTTTAGGGCTTCAATAGTGACAAAAAATACAATCTTTATTGAATTACTGATATTAAAACCCTAAACTTTGGTTAATCTCTGATAAAGTTTGAGCTTGTCCAACTCTTGACATAATCCACTGTTGTAGATATGATAAGAGCCACTTTGCCAGAAGCTCATACACAATCTTTAGTGAAATTGCACAGACTTGTCAAAATCCTCATTAGATCACATCATCTGGCTACAGACTCTTCCTGTAGACGAGCTGCCGAGTGGTTATGGCGTATGACTACTAATCCATTGTGCTCTGCATGCATGGTTTTTGAATCCCATACTTGTTGAAGTTACCTTCATCTCCAATGTTGAAACTCTAAATTATCTTTTTCAGCCCAAGCAGTGAATATTTCCAGCATTTCCTGTTCAAGAAGGCTGCTATCAAACTTTTCTAACATTTCAGTCTGGCAAAAGTAAACCCACTGTTTTCATTTGGCATGCTTGATGCCATCCTACATTGGCTGACATCTTCCTTTTGAGTACTTAGACAACACAGATTTAGAATCTCTCCAATGCACTATCTAAGGAAGGGATATGAGAAAGACAAGTTTGACTTTATAGTATTTTTACAAGGAAAGTACATTGTTAAACATAGAAACTTCTGTAAGAGGCTATGAAAAGAAGGCACTGCTAAGATTCGAACTCAGGATCTCCTGTTTACAAGACAGGCGCTTTAACCAACTAAGCCACAGCACCACTTTGTGTAAGAGTAGAGTAGAAAAGCACTGCTGGTAGAGTCGCCCTCACCTCATGTCTTTCAGTGTCCTTGAATGTCTAGAGATAGACGACTTATGCAAATTCTTTCTTTACTGGACTAATTTTTAGGGCTTCAATAGTGACAAAAAATACAATCTTTATTGAATTACTGATATTAAAACCCTAAACTTTGGTTAATCTCTGATAAAGTTTGAGCTTGTCCAACTCTTGACATAATCCACTGTTGAAGATATGATAAGAGCCACTTTGCCAGAAGCTCATACACAATCTTTAGTGAAATTGCACAGACTTGTCAAAATCCTCATTAGATCACATCATCTGGCTACAGACTCTTCCTGTAGACGAGCTGCCGAGTGGTTATGGCGTATGACTACTAATCCATTGTGCTCTGCATGCATGGTTTTTGAATCCCATACTTGTTGAAGTTACCTTCATCTCCAATGTTGAAACTCTAAATTATCTTTTTCAGCCCAAGCAGTGAATATTTCCAGCATTTCCTGTTCAAGAAGGCTGCTATCAAACTTTTCTAACATTTCAGTCTGGCAAAAGTAAACCCACTGTTTTCATTTGGCATGCTTGATGCCATCCTACATTGGCTGACATCTTCTTCCTTTTGAGTACTTTGACAACACAGATTTAGAATCTCTCCATTGCACTATCTAAGGAAGGGATATGAGAAAGACAAGTTTGACTTTATAGTATTTTTACAAGGAAAGTACATTGTTAAACATAGAAACTTCTGTAAGAGGCTATGAAAAAAAGGCACGGCTGAGATTCGAACTCAGGATCTCCTGTTTACTAGACAGGCGCTTTAACCAACTAAGCCACAGCACCACTTTGTGTAAGGGTAGAGTAGAAAAGCACTACTGGTAGAGTCGCCCTCACCTCATGTCTTTCAGTGTCCTTGAATGTCTAGAGATAGACGACTTATGCAAATTCTTTCTTTACTGGACTAATTTTTAGGGCTTCAATAGTGACAAAAAATACAATCTTTATTGAATTACTGATATTAAAACCCTAAACTTTGGTTAATCTCTGATAAAGTTTGAGCTTGTCCAACTCTTGACATAATCCACTGTTGTAGATATGATAAGAGCCACTTTGCCAGAAGCTCATACACAATCTTTAGTGAAATTGCACAGACTTGTCAAAATCCTCATTAGATCACATCATCTGGCTACAGACTCTTCCTGTAGACGAGCTGCCGAGTGGTTATGGCGTATGACTACTAATCCATTGTGCTCTGCATGCATGGTTTTTGAATCCCATACTTGTTGAAGTTACCTTCATCTCCAATGTTGAAACTCTAAATTATCTTTTTCAGCCCAAGCAGTGAATATTTCCAGCATTTCCTGTTCAAGAAGGCTGCTATCAAACTTTTCTAACATTTCAGTCTGGCAAAAGTAAACCCACTGTTTTCATTTGGCATGCTTGATGCCATCCTACATTGGCTGACATCTTCTTCCTTTTGAGTACTTTGACAACACAGATTTAGAATCTCTCCATTGCACTATCTAAGGAAGGGATATGAGAAAGACAAGTTTGACTTTATAGTATTTTTACAAGGAAAGTACACTGTTAAACATAGAAACTTCAGTACTGAGGCTATGAAAAGAAGGCACTGCTGAGATTCGAACTCAGGATCTCCTGTTTACGAGACAGGCGCTTTAACCAACTAAGCCACAGCACCACTTTGTGTAAGAGTAGAAAAGCACTACTGGTAGAGTCGCCCTCACCTCATGTCTTTCAGTGTCCTTGAAGGTCTAGAGATAGACGACTTATGCAAATTCTTTCTTTACTGGACTAATTTTTAGGGCTTCAATAGTGACATAAAATACAATCTTTATTGAATTACTGATATTAAAACCCTAAACTTTGGTTAATCTCTGATAAAGTTTGAGCTTGTCCAACTCTTGACATAATCCACTGTTGTAGATATGATAAGAGCCACTTTGCCAGAAGCTCATACACAATCTTTAGTGAAATTGCACAGACTTGTCAAAATCCTCATTAGATCACATCATCTGGCTACAGACTCTTCCTGTAGACGAGCTGCCGAGTGGTTATGGCGTATGACTACTAATCCATTGTGCTCTGCATGCATGGTTTTTGAATCCCATACTTGTTGAAGTTACCTTCATCTCCAATGTTGAAACTCTAAATTATCTTTTTCAGCCCAAGCAGTGAATATTTCCAGCATTTCCTGTTCAAGAAGGCTGCTATCAAACTTTTCTAACATTTCAGTCTGGCAAAAGTAAACCCACTGTTTTCATTTGGCATGCTTGATGCCATCCTACATTGGCTGACATCTTCTTCCTTTTGAGTACTTTGACAACACAGATTTAGAATCTCTCCATTGCACTATCTAAGGAAGGGATATGAGAAAGACAAGTTTGACTTTATAGTATTTTTACAAGGAAAGTACACTGTTAAACATAGAAACTTCAGTACTGAGGCTATGAAAAGAAGGCACTGCTGAGATTCGAACTCAGGATCTCCTGTTTACAAGACAGGCGCTTTAACCAACTAAGCCACAGCACCACTTTGTGTAAGAGTAGAAAAGCACTACTGGTAGAGTCGCCCTCACCTCATGTCTTTCAGTGTCCTTGAATGTCTAGAGATAGACGACTTATGCAAATTCTTTCTTTACTGGACTAATTTTTAGGGCTTCAATAGTGACAAAAAATACAATCTTTATTGAATTACTGATATTAAAACCCTAAACTTTGGTTAATCTCTGATAAAGTTTGAGATTGTCCAACTCTTGACATAATCCACTGTTGTAGATATGATAAGAGCCACTTTGCCAGAAGCTCATACACAATCTTTAGTGAAATTGCACAGACTTGTCAAAATCCTCATTAGATCACATCATCTGGCTACAGACTCTTCCTGTAGACGAGCTGCCGAGTGGTTATGGCGTATGACTACTAATCCATTGTGCTCTGCATGCATGGTTTTTGAATCCCATACTTGTTGAAGTTACCTTCATCTCCAATGTTGAAACTCTACATTATCTTTTTCAGCCCAAGCAGTGAATATTTCCAGCATTTCCTGTTCAAGAAGGCTGCTATCAAACTTTTCTAACATTTCAGTCTGGCAAAAGTAAACCCACTGTTTTCATTTGCATGCTTGATGCCATCCTACATTGGCTGACATCTTCTTCCTTTTGAGTACTTTGACAACACAGATTTAGAATCTCTCCATTGCACTATCTAAGGAAGGGATATGAGAAAGACAAGTTTGACTTTATAGTATTTTTACAAGGAAAGTACATTGTTAAACATAGAAACTTCTGCAAGAGGCTATGAAAAGAAGGCACTGCTGAGATTCGAACTCAGGATCTCCTGTTTACGAGACAGGCGCTTTAACCAACTAAGCCACAGCACCACTTTGTGTAAGAGTAGAAAAGCACTACTGGTAGAGTCGCCCTCACCTCATGTCTTTCAGTGTCCTTGAATGTCTAGAGATAGACGACTTATGCAAATTCTTTCTTTACTGGACTAATTTTTAGGGCTTCAATAGTGACAAAAAATACAATCTTTATTGAATTACTGATATTAAAACCCTAAACTTTGGTTAATCTCTGATAAAGTTTGAGCTTGTCCAACTCTTGACATAATCCACTGTTGTAGATATGATAAGAGCCACTTTGCCAGAAGCTCATACACAATCTTTAGTGAAATTGCACAGACTTGTCAAAATCCTCATTAGATCACATCATCTGGCTACAGACTCTTCCTGTAGACGAGCTGCCGAGTGGTTATGGCGTATGACTACTAATCCATTGTGCTCTGCATGCATGGTTTTTGAATCCCATACTTGTTGAAGTTACCTTCATCTCCAATGTTGAAACTCTACATTATCTTTTTCAGCCCAAGCAGTGAATATTTCCAGCATTTCCTGTTCAAGAAGGCTGCTATCAAACTTTTCTAACATTTCAGTCTGGCAAAAGTAAACCCACTGTTTTCATTTGGCATGCTTGATGCCATCCTACATTGGCTGACATCTTCTTCCTTTTGAGTACTTTTTCAACACAGATTTAGAATCTCTCCATTGCACTATCTAAGGAAGGGATATGAGAAAGACAAGTTTGACTTTATAGTATTTTTACAAGGAAAGTACATTGTTAAACATAGAAACTTCTGTAAGAGGCTATGAAAAGAAGGCACTGCTGAGATTCGAACTCAGGATCTCCTGTTTACGAGACAGGCGCTTTAACCAACTAAGCCACAGCACCACTTTGTGTAAGAGTAGAAAAGCACTACTGGTAGAGTCGCCCTCACCTCATGTCTTTCAGTGTCCTTGAATGTCTAGAGATAGACGACTTATGCAAATTCTTTCTTTACTGGACTAATTTTTAGGGCTTCAATAGTGACAAAAAATACAATCTTTATTGAATTACTGATATTAAAACCCTAAACTTTGGTTAATCTCTGATAAAGTTTGAGCTTGTCCAACTCTTGACATAATCCACTGTTGTAGATATGATAAGAGCCACTTTGCCAGAAGCTCATACACAATCTTTAGTGAAATTGCACAGACTTGTCAAAATCCTCATTAGATCACATCATCTGGCTACAGACTCTTCCTGTAGACGAGCTGCCGAGTGGTTATGGCGTATGACTACTAATCCATTGTGCTCTGCATGCATGGTTTTTGAATCCCATACTTGTTGAAGTTACCTTCATCTCCAATGTTGAAACTCTACATTATCTTTTTCAGCCCAAGCAGTGAATATTTCCAGCATTTCCTGTTCAAGAAGGCTGCTATCAAACTTTTCTAACATTTCAGTCTGGCAAAAGTAAACCCACTGTTTTCATTTGGCATGCTTGATGCCATCCTACATTGGCTGACATCTTCTTCCTTTTGAGTACTTTGACAACACAGATTTAGAATCTCTCCATTGCACTATCTAAGGAAGGGATATGAGAAAGACAAGTTTGACTTTATAGTATTTTTACAAGGAAAGTACATTGTTAAACATAGAAACTTCTGTAAGAGGCTATGAAAAGAAGGCACTGCTGAGATTCGAACTCAGGATCTCCTGTTTACTAGACAGGCGCTTTAACCAACTAAGCCACAGCACCACTTTGTGTAAGGGTAGAGTAGAAAAGCACTACTGGTAGAGTCGCCCTCACCTCATGTCTTTCAGTGTCCTTGAATGTCTAGAGATAGACGACTTATGCAAATTCTTTCTTTACTGGACTAATTTTTAGGGCTTCAATAGTGACAAAAAATACAATCTTTATTGAATTACTGATATTAAAACCCTAAACTTTGGTTAATCTCTGATAAAGTTTGAGCTTGTCCAACTCTTGACATAATCCACTGTTGTAGATATGATAAGAGCCACTTTGCCAGAAGCTCATACACAATCTTTAGTGAAATTGCACAGACTTGTCAAAATCCTCATTAGATCACATCATCTGGCTACAGACTCTTCCTGTAGACGAGCTGCCGAGTGGTTATGGCGTATGACTACTAATCCATTGTGCTCTGCATGCATGGTTTTTGAATCCCATACTTGTTGAAGTTACCTTCATCTCCAATGTTGAAACTCTAAATTATCTTTTTCAGCCCAAGCAGTGAATATTTCCAGCATTTCCTGTTCAAGAAGGCTGCTATCAAACTTTTCTAACATTTCAGTCTGGCAAAAGTA
Organism: Anomaloglossus baeobatrachus; assembly: GCF_048569485.1. NCBI lineage: Eukaryota > Metazoa > Chordata > Amphibia > Anura > Aromobatidae > Anomaloglossus > Anomaloglossus baeobatrachus. The sequence continues at coordinate 33,592 of NW_027443227.1, forward strand.
AACCCACTGTTTTCATTTGGCATGCTTGATGCCATCCTACATTGGCTGACATCTTCTTCCTTTTGAGTACTTTGACAACACAGATTTAGAATCTCTCCATTGCACTATCTAAGGAAGGGATATGAGAAAGACAAGTTTGACTTTATAGTATTTTTACAAGGAAAGTACACTGTTAAACATAGAAACTTCAGTACTGAGGCTATGAAAAGAAGGCACTGCTGAGATTCGAACTCAGGATCTCCTGTTTACGAGACAGGCGCTTTAACCAACTAAGCCACAGCACCACTTTGTGTAAGAGTAGAAAAGCACTACTGGTAGAGTCGCCCTCACCTCATGTCTTTCAGTGTCCTTGAAGGTCTAGAGATAGACGACTTATGCAAATTCTTTCTTTACTGGACTAATTTTTAGGGCTTCAATAGTGACATAAAATACAATCTTTATTGAATTACTGATATTAAAACCCTAAACTTTGGTTAATCTCTGATAAAGTTTGAGCTTGTCCAACTCTTGACATAATCCACTGTTGTAGATATGATAAGAGCCACTTTGCCAGAAGCTCATACACAATCTTTAGTGAAATTGCACAGACTTGTCAAAATCCTCATTAGATCACATCATCTGGCTACAGACTCTTCCTGTAGACGAGCTGCCGAGTGGTTATGGCGTATGACTACTAATCCATTGTGCTCTGCATGCATGGTTTTTGAATCCCATACTTGTTGAAGTTACCTTCATCTCCAATGTTGAAACTCTAAATTATCTTTTTCAGCCCAAGCAGTGAATATTTCCAGCATTTCCTGTTCAAGAAGGCTGCTATCAAACTTTTCTAACATTTCAGTCTGGCAAAAGTAAACCCACTGTTTTCATTTGGCATGCTTGATGCCATCCTACATTGGCTGACATCTTCTTCCTTTTGAGTACTTTGACAACACAGATTTAGAATCTCTCCATTGCACTATCTAAGGAAGGGATATGAGAAAGACAAGTTTGACTTTATAGTATTTTTACAAGGAAAGTACACTGTTAAACATAGAAACTTCAGTACTGAGGCTATGAAAAGAAGGCACTGCTGAGATTCGAACTCAGGATCTCCTGTTTACAAGACAGGCGCTTTAACCAACTAAGCCACAGCACCACTTTGTGTAAGAGTAGAAAAGCACTACTGGTAGAGTCGCCCTCACCTCATGTCTTTCAGTGTCCTTGAATGTCTAGAGATAGACGACTTATGCAAATTCTTTCTTTACTGGACTAATTTTTAGGGCTTCAATAGTGACAAAAAATACAATCTTTATTGAATTACTGATATTAAAACCCTAAACTTTGGTTAATCTCTGATAAAGTTTGAGCTTGTCCAACTCTTGACATAATCCACTGTTGTAGATATGATAAGAGCCACTTTGCCAGAAGCTCATACACAATCTTTAGTGAAATTGCACAGACTTGTCAAAATCCTCATTAGATCACATCATCTGGCTACAGACTCTTCCTGTAGACGAGCTGCCGAGTGGTTATGGCGTATGACTACTAATCCATTGTGCTCTGCATGCATGGTTTTTGAATCCCATACTTGTTGAAGTTACCTTCATCTCCAATGTTGAAACTCTACATTATCTTTTTCAGCCCAAGCAGTGAATATTTCCAGCATTTCCTGTTCAAGAAGGCTGCTATCAAACTTTTCTAACATTTCAGTCTGGCAAAAGTAAACCCACTGTTTTCATTTGCATGCTTGATGCCATCCTACATTGGCTGACATCTTCTTCCTTTTGAGTACTTTGACAACACAGATTTAGAATCTCTCCATTGCACTATCTAAGGAAGGGATATGAGAAAGACAAGTTTGACTTTATAGTATTTTTACAAGGAAAGTACATTGTTAAACATAGAAACTTCTGCAAGAGGCTATGAAAAGAAGGCACTGCTGAGATTCGAACTCAGGATCTCCTGTTTACGAGACAGGCGCTTTAACCAACTAAGCCACAGCACCACTTTGTGTAAGAGTAGAAAAGCACTACTGGTAGAGTCGCCCTCACCTCATGTCTTTCAGTGTCCTTGAATGTCTAGAGATAGACGACTTATGCAAATTCTTTCTTTACTGGACTAATTTTTAGGGCTTCAATAGTGACAAAAAATACAATCTTTATTGAATTACTGATATTAAAACCCTAAACTTTGGTTAATCTCTGATAAAGTTTGAGCTTGTCCAACTCTTGACATAATCCACTGTTGTAGATATGATAAGAGCCACTTTGCCAGAAGCTCATACACAATCTTTAGTGAAATTGCACAGACTTGTCAAAATCCTCATTAGATCACATCATCTGGCTACAGACTCTTCCTGTAGACGAGCTGCCGAGTGGTTATGGCGTATGACTACTAATCCATTGTGCTCTGCATGCATGGTTTTTGAATCCCATACTTGTTGAAGTTACCTTCATCTCCAATGTTGAAACTCTACATTATCTTTTTCAGCCCAAGCAGTGAATATTTCCAGCATTTCCTGTTCAAGAAGGCTGCTATCAAACTTTTCTAACATTTCAGTCTGGCAAAAGTAAACCCACTGTTTTCATTTGGCATGCTTGATGCCATCCTACATTGGCTGACATCTTCTTCCTTTTGAGTACTTTTTCAACACAGATTTAGAATCTCTCCATTGCACTATCTAAGGAAGGGATATGAGAAAGACAAGTTTGACTTTATAGTATTTTTACAAGGAAAGTACATTGTTAAACATAGAAACTTCTGTAAGAGGCTATGAAAAGAAGGCACTGCTGAGATTCGAACTCAGGATCTCCTGTTTACGAGACAGGCGCTTTAACCAACTAAGCCACAGCACCACTTTGTGTAAGAGTAGAAAAGCACTACTGGTAGAGTCGCCCTCACCTCATGTCTTTCAGTGTCCTTGAATGTCTAGAGATAGACGACTTATGCAAATTCTTTCTTTACTGGACTAATTTTTAGGGCTTCAATAGTGACAAAAAATACAATCTTTATTGAATTACTGATATTAAAACCCTAAACTTTGGTTAATCTCTGATAAAGTTTGAGCTTGTCCAACTCTTGACATAATCCACTGTTGTAGATATGATAAGAGCCACTTTGCCAGAAGCTCATACACAATCTTTAGTGAAATTGCACAGACTTGTCAAAATCCTCATTAGATCACATCATCTGGCTACAGACTCTTCCTGTAGACGAGCTGCCGAGTGGTTATGGCGTATGACTACTAATCCATTGTGCTCTGCATGCATGGTTTTTGAATCCCATACTTGTTGAAGTTACCTTCATCTCCAATGTTGAAACTCTAAATTATCTTTTTCAGCCCAAGCAGTGAATATTTCCAGCATTTCCTGTTCAAGAAGGCTGCTATCAAACTTTTCTAACATTTCAGTCTGGCAAAAGTAAACCCACTGTTTTCATTTGGCATGCTTGATGCCATCCTACATTGGCTGACATCTTCTTCCTTTTGAGTACTTTGACAACACAGATTTAGAATCTCTCCATTGCACTATCTAAGGAAGGGATATGAGAAAGACAAGTTTGACTTTATAGTATTTTTACAAGGAAAGTACACTGTTAAACATAGAAACTTCAGTACTGAGGCTATGAAAAGAAGGCACTGCTGAGATTCGAACTCAGGATCTCCTGTTTACGAGACAGGCGCTTTAACCAACTAAGCCACAGCACCACTTTGTGTAAGAGTAGAAAAGCACTACTGGTAGAGTCGCCCTCACCTCATGTCTTTCAGTGTCCTTGAATGTCTAGAGATAGACGACTTATGCAAATTCTTTCTTTACTGGACTAATTTTTAGGGCTTCAATAGTGACAAAAAATACAATCTTTATTGAATTACTGATATTAAAACCCTAAACTTTGGTTAATCTCTGATAAAGTTTGAGCTTGTCCAACTCTTGACATAATCCACTGTTGTAGATATGATAAGAGCCACTTTGCCAGAAGCTCATACACAATCTTTAGTGAAATTGCACAGACTTGTCAAAATCCTCATTAGATCACATCATCTGGCTACAGACTCTTCCTGTAGACGAGCTGCCGAGTGGTTATGGCGTATGACTACTAATCCATTGTGCTCTGCATGCATGGTTTTTGAATCCCATACTTGTTGAAGTTACCTTCATCTCCAATGTTGAAACTCTACATTATCTTTTTCAGCCCAAGCAGTGAATTTTTCCAGCATTTCCTGTTCAAGAAGGCTGCTATCAAACTTTTCTAACATTTCAGTCTGGCAAAAGTAAACCCACTGTTTTCATTTGCATGCTTGATGCCATCCTACATTGGCTGACATCTTCTTCCTTTTGAGTACTTTGACAACACAGATTTAGAATCTCTCCATTGCACTATCTAAGGAAGGGATATGAGAAAGACAAGTTTGACTTTATAGTATTTTTACAAGGAAAGTACATTGTTAAACATAGAAACTTCTGTAAGAGGCTATGAAAAGAAGGCACTGCTGAGATTCGAACTCAGGATCTCCTGTTTACAAGACAGGCGCTTTAACCAACTAAGCCACAGCACCACTTTGTGTAAGAGTAGAGTAGAAAAGCACTACTGGTAGAGTCGCCCTCACCTCATGTCTTTCAGTGTCCTTGAATGTCTAGAGATAGACGACTTATGCAAATTCTTTCTTTACTGGACTAATTTTTAGGGCTTCAATAGTGACAAAAAATACAATCTTTATTGAATTACTGATATTAAAACCCTAAACTTTGGTTAATCTCTGATAAAGTTTGAGCTTGTCCAACTCTTGACATAATCCACTGTTGTAGATATGATAAGAGCCACTTTGCCAGAAGCTCATACACAATCTTTAGTGAAATTGCACAGACTTGTCAAAATCCTCATTAGATCACATCATCTGGCTACAGACTCTTCCTGTAGACGAGCTGCCGAGTGGTTATGGCGTATGACTACTAATCCATTGTGCTCTGCATGCATGGTTTTTGAATCCCATACTTGTTGAAGTTACCTTCATCTCCAATGTTGAAACTCTAAATTATCTTTTTCAGCCCAAGCAGTGAATATTTCCAGCATTTCCTGTTCAAGAAGGCTGCTATCAAACTTTTCTAACATTTCAGTCTGGCAAAAGTAAACCCACTGTTTTCATTTGGCATGCTTGATGCCATCCTACATTGGCTGACATCTTCTTCCTTTTGAGTACTTTGACAACACAGATTTAGAATCTCTCCATTGCACTATCTAAGGAAGGGATATGAGAAAGACAAGTTTGACTTTATAGTATTTTTACAAGGAAAGTACATTGTTAAACATAGAAACTTCTGTAAGAGGCTATGAAAAGAAGGCACTGCTAAGATTCGAACTCAGGATCTCCTGTTTACAAGACAGGCGCTTTAACCAACTAAGCCACAGCACCACTTTGTGTAAGAGTAGAGTAGAAAAGCACTACTGGTAGAGTCGCCCTCACCTCATGTCTTTCAGTGTCCTTGAATGTCTAGAGATAGACGACTTATGCAAATTCTTTCTTTACTGGACTAATTTTTAGGGCTTCAATAGTGACAAAAAATACAATCTTTATTGAATTACTGATATTAAAACCCTAAACTTTGGTTAATCTCTGATAAAGTTGAGCTTGTCCAACTCTTGACATAATCCACTGTTGTAGATATGATAAGAGCCACTTTGCCAGAAGCTCATACACAATCTTTAGTGAAATTGCACAGACTTGTCAAAATCCTCATTAGATCACATCATCTGGCTACAGACTCTTCCTGTAGACGAGCTGCCGAGTGGTTATGGCGTATGACTACTAATCCATTGTGCTCTGCATGCATGGTTTTTGAATCCCATACTTGTTGAAGTTACCTTCATCTCCAATGTTGAAACTCTAAATTATCTTTTTCAGCCCAAGCAGTGAATATTTCCAGCATTTCCTGTTCAAGAAGGCTGCTATCAAACTTTTCTAACATTTCAGTCTGGCAAAAGTAAACCCACTGTTTTCATTTGGCATGCTTGATGCCATCCTACATTGGCTGACATCTTCTTCCTTTTGAGTACTTTGACAACACAGATTTAGAATCTCTCCATTGCACTATCTAAGGAAGGGATATGAGAAAGACAAGTTTGACTTTATAGTATTTTTACAAGGAAAGTACATTGTTAAACATAGAAACTTCTGTAAGAGGCTATGAAAAGAAGGCACTGCTAAGATTCGAACTCAGGATCTCCTGTTTACAAGACAGGCGCTTTAACCAACTAAGCCACAGCACCACTTTGTGTAAGAGTAGAGTAGAAAAGCACTACTGGTAGAGTCGCCCTCACCTCATGTCTTTCAGTGTCCTTGAATGTCTAGAGATAGACGACTTATGCAAATTCTTTCTTTACTGGACTAATTTTTAGGGCTTCAATAGTGACAAAAAATACAATCTTTATTGAATTACTGATATTAAAACCCTAAACTTTGGTTAATCTCTGATAAAGTTGAGCTTGTCCAACTCTTGACATAATCCACTGTTGTAGATATGATAAGAGCCACTTTGCCAGAAGCTCATACACAATCTTTAGTGAAATTGCACAGACTTGTCAAAATCCTCATTAGATCACATCATCTGGCTACAGACTCTTCCTGTAGACGAGCTGCCGAGTGGTTATGGCGTATGACTACTAATCCATTGTGCTCTGCATGCATGGTTTTTGAATCCCATACTTGTTGAAGTTACCTTCATCTCCAATGTTGAAACTCTAAATTATCTTTTTCAGCCCAAGCAGTGAATATTTCCAGCATTTCCTGTTCAAGAAGGCTGCTATCAAACTTTTCTAACATTTCAGTCTGGCAAAAGTAAACCCACTGTTTTCATTTGGCATGCTTGATGCCATCCTACATTGGCTGACATCTTCTTCCTTTTGAGTACTTTGACAACACAGATTTAGAATCTCTCCATTGCACTATCTAAGGAAGGGATATGAGAAAGACAAGTTTGACTTTATAGTATTTTTACAAGGAAAGTACACTGTTAAACATAGAAACTTCAGTACTGAGGCTATGAAAAGAAGGCACTGCTGAGATTCGAACTCAGGATCTCCTGTTTACGAGACAGGCGCTTTAACCAACTAAGCCACAGCACCACTTTGTGTAAGAGTAGAAAAGCACTACTGGTAGAGTCGCCCTCACCTCATGTCTTTCAGTGTCCTTGAATGTCTAGAGATAGACGACTTATGCAAATTCTTTCTTTACTGGACTAATTTTTAGGGCTTCAATAGTGACAAAAAATACAATCTTTATTGAATTACTGATATTAAAACCCTAAACTTTGGTTAATCTCTGATAAAGTTTGAGCTTGTCCAACTCTTGACATAATCCACTGTTGTAGATATGATAAGAGCCACTTTGCCAGAAGCTCATACACAATCTTTAGTGAAATTGCACAGACTTGTCAAAATCCTCATTAGATCACATCATCTGGCTACAGACTCTTCCTGTAGACGAGCTGCCGAGTGGTTATGGCGTATGACTACTAATCCATTGTGCTCTGCATGCATGGTTTTTGAATCCCATACTTGTTGAAGTTACCTTCATCTCCAATGTTGAAACTCTACATTATCTTTTTCAGCCCAAGCAGTGAATATTTCCAGCATTTCCTGTTCAAGAAGGCTGCTATCAAACTTTTCTAACATTTCAGTCTGGCAAAAGTAAACCCACTGTTTTCATTTGGCATGCTTGATGCCATCCTACATTGGCTGACATCTTCTTCCTTTTGAGTACTTTGACAACACAGATTTAGAATCTCTCCATTGCACTATCTAAGGAAGGGATATAAGAAAGACAAGTTTGACTTTATAGTATTTTTACAAGGAAAGTACATTGTTAAACATAGAAACTTCTGTAAGAGGCTATGAAAAGAAGGCACTGCTAAGATTCGAACTCAGGATCTCCTGTTTACAAGACAGGCGCTTTAACCAACTAAGCCACAGCACCACTTTGTGTAAGAGTAGAGTAGAAAAGCACTACTGGTAGAGTCGCCCTCACCTCATGTCTTTCAGTGTCCTTGAATGTCTAGAGATAGACGACTTATGCAAATTCTTTCTTTACTGGACTAATTTTTAGGGCTTCAATAGTGACAAAAAATACAATCTTTATTGAATTACTGATATTAAAACCCTAAACTTTGGTTAATCTCTGATAAAGTTTGAGCTTGTCCAACTCTTGACATAATCCACTGTTGTAGATATGATAAGAGCCACTTTGCCAGAAGCTCATACACAATCTTTAGTGAAATTGCACAGACTTGTCAAAATCCTCATTAGATCACATCATCTGGCTACAGACTCTTCCTGTAGACGAGCTGCCGAGTGGTTATGGCGTATGACTACTAATCCATTGTGCTCTGCATGCATGGTTTTTGAATCCCATACTTGTTGAAGTTACCTTCATCTCCAATGTTGAAACTCTAAATTATCTTTTTCAGCCCAAGCAGTGAATATTTCCAGCATTTCCTGTTCAAGAAGGCTGCTATCAAACTTTTCTAACATTTCAGTCTGGCAAAAGTAAACCCACTGTTTTCATTTGGCATGCTTGATGCCATCCTACATTGGCTGACATCTTCCTTTTGAGTACTTAGACAACACAGATTTAGAATCTCTCCAATGCACTATCTAAGGAAGGGATATGAGAAAGACAAGTTTGACTTTATAGTATTTTTACAAGGAAAGTACATTGTTAAACATAGAAACTTCTGTAAGAGGCTATGAAAAGAAGGCACTGCTGAGATTCGAACTCAGGATCTCCTGTTTACTAGACAGGCGCTTTAACCAACTAAGCCACAGCACCACTTTGTGTAAGAGTAGAGTAGAAAAGAACTACTGGTAGAGTCGCCCTCACCTCATGTCTTTCAGTGTCCTTGAATGTCTAGAGATAGACGACTTATGCAAATTCTTTCTTTACTGGACTAATTTTTAGGGCTTCAATAGTGACAAAAAATACAATCTTTATTGAATTACTGATATTAAAACCCTAAACTTTGGTTAATCTCTGATAAAGTTTGAGCTTGTCCAACTCTTGACATAATCCACTGTTGTAGATATGATAAGAGCCACTTTGCCAGAAGCTCATACACAATCTTTAGTGAAATTGCACAGACTTGTCAAAATCCTCATTAGATCACATCATCTGGCTACAGACTCTTCCTGTAGACGAGCTGCCGAGTGGTTATGGCGTATGACTACTAATCCATTGTGCTCTGCATGCATGGTTTTTGAATCCCATACTTGTTGAAGTTACCTTCATCTCCAATGTTGAAACTCTAAATTATCTTTTTCAGCCCAAGCAGTGAATATTTCCAGCATTTCCTGTTCAAGAAGGCTGCTATCAAACTTTTCTAACATTTCAGTCTGGCAAAAGTAAACCCACTGTTTTCATTTGGCATGCTTGATGCCATCCTACATTGGCTGACATCTTCTTCCTTTTGAGTACTTTGACAACACAGATTTAGAATCTCTCCATTGCACTATCTAAGGAAGGGATATGAGAAAGACAAGTTTGACTTTATAGTATTTTTACAAGGAAAGTACACTGTTAAACATAGAAACTTCAGTACTGAGGCTATGAAAAGAAGGCACTGCTGAGATTCGAACTCAGGATCTCCTGTTTACGAGACAGGCGCTTTAACCAACTAAGCCACAGCACCACTTTGTGTAAGAGTAGAAAAGCACTACTGGTAGAGTCGCCCTCACCTCATGTCTTTCAGTGTCCTTGAATGTCTAGAGATAGACGACTTATGCAAATTCTTTCTTTACTGGACTAATTTTTAGGGCTTCAATAGTGACAAAAAATACAATCTTTATTGAATTACTGATATTAAAACCCTAAACTTTGGTTAATCTCTGATAAAGTTTGAGCTTGTCCAACTCTTGACATAATCCACTGTTGTAGATATGATAAGAGCCACTTTGCCAGAAGCTCATACACAATCTTTAGTGAAATTGCACAGACTTGTCAAAATCCTCATTAGATCACATCATCTGGCTACAGACTCTTCCTGTAGACGAGCTGCCGAGTGGTTATGGCGTATGACTACTAATCCATTGTGCTCTGCATGCATGGTTTTTGAATCCCATACTTGTTGAAGTTACCTTCATCTCCAATGTTGAAACTCTACATTATCTTTTTCAGCCCAAGCAGTGAATATTTCCAGCATTTCCTGTTCAAGAAGGCTGCTATCAAACTTTTCTAACATTTCAGTCTGGCAAAAGTAAACCCACTGTTTTCATTTGCATGCTTGATGCCATCCTACATTGGCTGACATCTTCTTCCTTTTGAGTACTTTGACAACACAGATTTAGAATCTCTCCATTGCACTATCTAAGGAAGGGATATGAGAAAGACAAGTTTGACTTTATAGTATTTTTACAAGGAAAGTACATTGTTAAACATAGAAACTTCTGTAAGAGGCTATGAAAAGAAGGCACTGCTAAGATTCGAACTCAGGATCTCCTGTTTACAAGACAGGCGCTTTAACCAACTAAGCCACAGCACCACTTTGTGTAAGAGTAGAGTAGAAAAGCACTACTGGTAGAGTCGCCCTCACCTCATGTCTTTCAGTGTCCTTGAATGTCTAGAGATAGACGACTTATGCAAATTCTTTCTTTACTGGACTAATTTTTAGGGCTTCAATAGTGACAAAAAATACAATCTTTATTGAATTACTGATATTAAAACCCTAAACTTTGGTTAATCTCTGATAAAGTTGAGCTTGTCCAACTCTTGACATAATCCACTGTTGTAGATATGATAAGAGCCACTTTGCCAGAAGCTCATACACAATCTTTAGTGAAATTGCACAGACTTGTCAAAATCCTCATTAGATCACATCATCTGGCTACAGACTCTTCCTGTAGACGAGCTGCCGAGTGGTTATGGCGTATGACTACTAATCCATTGTGCTCTGCATGCATGGTTTTTGAATCCCATACTTGTTGAAGTTACCTTCATCTCCAATGTTGAAACTCTAAATTATCTTTTTCAGCCCAAGCAGTGAATATTTCCAGCATTTCCTGTTCAAGAAGGCTGCTATCAAACTTTTCTAACATTTCAGTCTGGCAAAAGTAAACCCACTGTTTTCATTTGGCATGCTTGATGCCATCCTACATTGGCTGACATCTTCTTCCTTTTGAGTACTTTGACAACACAGATTTAGAATCTCTCCATTGCACTATCTAAGGAAGGGATATGAGAAAGACAAGTTTGACTTTATAGTATTTTTACAAGGAAAGTACACTGTTAAACATAGAAACTTCAGTACTGAGGCTATGAAAAGAAGGCACTGCTGAGATTCAAACTCAGGATCTCCTGGTTACGAGACAGGCGCTTTAACCAACTAAGCCACAGCAGCACTTTGTGTAAGAGTAGAAAAGCACTACTGGTAGAGTCGCCCTCACCTCATGTCTTTCAGTGTCCTTGAATGTCTAGAGATAGACGACTTATGCAAATTCTTTCTTTACTGGACTAATTTTTAGGGCTTCAATAGTGACAAAAAATACAATCTTTATTGAATTACTGATATTTAAACCCTAAACTTTGGTTAATCTGTGATAAAGTTTGAGCTTGTCCAACTCTTGACATAATCCACTGTTGTAGATATGATAAGAGCCACTTTGCCAGAAGCTCATACACAATCTTTAGTGAAATTGCACAGACTTGTCAAAATCCTCATTAGATCACATCATCTGGCTACAGACTCTTCCTGTAGACGAGCTGCCGAGTGGTTATGGCGTATGACTACTAATCCATTGTGCTCTGCATGCATGGTTTTTGAATCCCATACTTGTTGAAGTTACCTTCATCTCCAATGTTGAAACTCTAAATTATCTTTTTCAGCCCAAGCAGTGAATATTTCCAGCATTTCCTGTTCAAGAAGGCTGCTATCAAACTTTTCTAACATTTCAGTCTGGCAAAAGTAAACCCACTGTTTTCATTTGGCATGCTTGATGCCATCCTACATTGGCTGACATCTTCTTCCTTTTGAGTACTTTGACAACACAGATTTAGAATCTCTCCATTGCACTATCTAAGGAAGGGATATGAGAAAGACAAGTTTGACTTTATAGTATTTTTACAAGGAAAGTACACTGTTAAACATAGAAACTTCAGTACTGAGGCTATGAAAAGAAGGCACTGCTGAGATTCAAACTCAGGATCTCCTGGTTACGAGACAGGCGCTTTAACCAACTAAGCCACAGCAGCACTTTGTGTAAGAGTAGAAAAGCACTACTGGTAGAGTCGCCCTCACCTCATGTCTTTCAGTGTCCTTGAATGTCTAGAGATAGACGACTTATGCAAATTCTTTCTTTACTGGACTAATTTTTAGGGCTTCAATAGTGACAAAAAATACAATCTTTATTGAATTACTGATATTAAAACCCTAAACTTTGGTTAATCTCTGATAAAGTTTGAGCTTGTCCAACTCTTGACATAATCCACTGTTGTAGATATGATAAGAGCCACTTTGCCAGAAGCTCATACACAATCTTTAGTGAAATTGCACAGACTTGTCAAAATCCTCATTAGATCACATCATCTGGCTACAGACTCTTCCTGTAGACGAGCTGCCGAGTGGTTATGGCGTATGACTACTAATCCATTGTGCTCTGCATGCATGGTTTTTGAATCCCATACTTGTTGAAGTTACCTTCATCTCCAATGTTGAAACTCTACATTATCTTTTTCAGCCCAAGCAGTGAATTTTTCCAGCATTTCCTGTTCAAGAAGGCTGCTATCAAACTTTTCTAACATTTCAGTCTGGCAAAAGTAAACCCACTGTTTTCATTTGCATGCTTGATGCCATCCTACATTGGCTGACATCTTCTTCCTTTTGAGTACTTTGACAACACAGATTTAGAATCTCTCCATTGCACTATCTAAGGAAGGGATATGAGAAAGACAAGTTTGACTTTATAGTATTTTTACAAGGAAAGTACATTGTTAAACATAGAAACTTCTGTAAGAGGCTATGAAAAGAAGGCACTGCTGAGATTCGAACTCAGGATCTCCTGTTTACAAGACAGGCGCTTTAACCAACTAAGCCACAGCACCACTTTGTGTAAGAGTAGAGTAGAAAAGCACTACTGGTAGAGTCGCCCTCACCTCATGTCTTTCAGTGTCCTTGAATGTCTAGAGATAGACGACTTATGCAAATTCTTTCTTTACTGGACTAATTTTTAGGGCTTCAATAGTGACAAAAAATACAATCTTTATTGAATTACTGATATTAAAACCCTAAACTTTGGTTAATCTCTGATAAAGTTTGAGCTTGTCCAACTCTTGACATAATCCACTGTTGTAGATATGATAAGAGCCACTTTGCCAGAAGCTCATACACAATCTTTAGTGAAATTGCACAGACTTGTCAAAATCCTCATTAGATCACATCATCTGGCTACAGACTCTTCCTGTAGACGAGCTGCCGAGTGGTTATGGCGTATGACTACTAATCCATTGTGCTCTGCATGCATGGTTTTTGAATCCCATACTTGTTGAAGTTACCTTCATCTCCAATGTTGAAACTCTAAATTATCTTTTTCAGCCCAAGCAGTGAATATTTCCAGCATTTCCTGTTCAAGAAGGCTGCTATCAAACTTTTCTAACATTTCAGTCTGGCAAAAGTAAACCCACTGTTTTCATTTGGCATGCTTGATGCCATCCTACATTGGCTGACATCTTCTTCCTTTTGAGTACTTTGACAACACAGATTTAGAATCTCTCCATTGCACTATCTAAGGAAGGGATATGAGAAAGACAAGTTTGACTTTATAGTATTTTTACAAGGAAAGTACATTGTTAAACATAGAAACTTCTGTAAGAGGCTATGAAAAGAAGGCACTGCTAAGATTCGAACTCAGGATCTCCTGTTTACAAGACAGGCGCTTTAACCAACTAAGCCACAGCACCACTTTGTGTAAGAGTAGAGTAGAAAAGCACTACTGGTAGAGTCGCCCTCACCTCATGTCTTTCAGTGTCCTTGAATGTCTAGAGATAGACGACTTATGCAAATTCTTTCTTTACTGGACTAATTTTTAGGGCTTCAATAGTGACAAAAAATACAATCTTTATTGAATTACTGATATTAAAACCCTAAACTTTGGTTAATCTCTGATAAAGTTGAGCTTGTCCAACTCTTGACATAATCCACTGTTGTAGATATGATAAGAGCCACTTTGCCAGAAGCTCATACACAATCTTTAGTGAAATTGCACAGACTTGTCAAAATCCTCATTAGATCACATCATCTGGCTACAGACTCTTCCTGTAGACGAGCTGCCGAGTGGTTATGGCGTATGACTACTAATCCATTGTGCTCTGCATGCATGGTTTTTGAATCCCATACTTGTTGAAGTTACCTTCATCTCCAATGTTGAAACTCTAAATTATCTTTTTCAGCCCAAGCAGTGAATATTTCCAGCATTTCCTGTTCAAGAAGGCTGCTATCAAACTTTTCTAACATTTCAGTCTGGCAAAAGTAAACCCACTGTTTTCATTTGGCATGCTTGATGCCATCCTACATTGGCTGACATCTTCTTCCTTTTGAGTACTTTGACAACACAGATTTAGAATCTCTCCATTGCACTATCTAAGGAAGGGATATGAGAAAGACAAGTTTGACTTTATAGTATTTTTACAAGGAAAGTACATTGTTAAACATAGAAACTTCTGTAAGAGGCTATGAAAAGAAGGCACTGCTAAGATTCGAACTCAGGATCTCCTGTTTACAAGACAGGCGCTTTAACCAACTAAGCCACAGCACCACTTTGTGTAAGAGTAGAGTAGAAAAGCACTACTGGTAGAGTCGCCCTCACCTCATGTCTTTCAGTGTCCTTGAATGTCTAGAGATAGACGACTTATGCAAATTCTTTCTTTACTGGACTAATTTTTAGGGCTTCAATAGTGACAAAAAATACAATCTTTATTGAATTACTGATATTAAAACCCTAAACTTTGGTTAATCTCTGATAAAGTTGAGCTTGTCCAACTCTTGACATAATCCACTGTTGTAGATATGATAAGAGCCACTTTGCCAGAAGCTCATACACAATCTTTAGTGAAATTGCACAGACTTGTCAAAATCCTCATTAGATCACATCATCTGGCTACAGACTCTTCCTGTAGACGAGCTGCCGAGTGGTTATGGCGTATGACTACTAATCCATTGTGCTCTGCATGCATGGTTTTTGAATCCCATACTTGTTGAAGTTACCTTCATCTCCAATGTTGAAACTCTAAATTATCTTTTTCAGCCCAAGCAGTGAATATTTCCAGCATTTCCTGTTCAAGAAGGCTGCTATCAAACTTTTCTAACATTTCAGTCTGGCAAAAGTAAACCCACTGTTTTCATTTGGCATGCTTGATGCCATCCTACATTGGCTGACATCTTCTTCCTTTTGAGTACTTTGACAACACAGATTTAGAATCTCTCCATTGCACTATCTAAGGAAGGGATATGAGAAAGACAAGTTTGACTTTATAGTATTTTTACAAGGAAAGTACATTGTTAAACATAGAAACTTCTGTAAGAGGCTATGAAAAGAAGGCACTGCTAAGATTCGAACTCAGGATCTCCTGTTTACAAGACAGGCGCTTTAACCAACTAAGCCACAGCACCACTTTGTGTAAGAGTAGAGTAGAAAAGCACTACTGGTAGAGTCGCCCTCACCTCATGTCTTTCAGTGTCCTTGAATGTCTAGAGATAGACGACTTATGCAAATTCTTTCTTTACTGGACTAATTTTTAGGGCTTCAATAGTGACAAAAAATACAATCTTTATTGAATTACTGATATTAAAACCCTAAACTTTGGTTAATCTCTGATAAAGTTGAGCTTGTCCAACTCTTGACATAATCCACTGTTGTAGATATGATAAGAGCCACTTTGCCAGAAGCTCATACACAATCTTTAGTGAAATTGCACAGACTTGTCAAAATCCTCATTAGATCACATCATCTGGCTACAGACTCTTCCTGTAGACGAGCTGCCGAGTGGTTATGGCGTATGACTACTAATCCATTGTGCTCTGCATGCATGGTTTTTGAATCCCATACTTGTTGAAGTTACCTTCATCTCCAATGTTGAAACTCTAAATTATCTTTTTCAGCCCAAGCAGTGAATATTTCCAGCATTTCCTGTTCAAGAAGGCTGCTATCAAACTTTTCTAACATTTCAGTCTGGCAAAAGTAAACCCACTGTTTTCATTTGGCATGCTTGATGCCATCCTACATTGGCTGACATCTTCTTCCTTTTGAGTACTTTGACAACACAGATTTAGAATCTCTCCATTGCACTATCTAAGGAAGGGATATGAGAAAGACAAGTTTGACTTTATAGTATTTTTACAAGGAAAGTACACTGTTAAACATAGAAACTTCAGTACTGAGGCTATGAAAAGAAGGCACTGCTGAGATTCAAACTCAGGATCTCCTGGTTACGAGACAGGCGCTTTAACCAACTAAGCCACAGCAGCACTTTGTGTAAGAGTAGAAAAGCACTACTGGTAGAGTCGCCCTCACCTCATGTCTTTCAGTGTCCTTGAATGTCTAGAGATAGACGACTTATGCAAATTCTTTCTTTACTGGACTAATTTTTAGGGCTTCAATAGTGACAAAAAATACAATCTTTATTGAATTACTGATATTTAAACCCTAAACTTTGGTTAATCTGTGATAAAGTTTGAGCTTGTCCAACTCTTGACATAATCCACTGTTGTAGATATGATAAGAGCCACTTTGCCAGAAGCTCATACACAATCTTTAGTGAAATTGCACAGACTTGTCAAAATCCTCATTAGATCACATCATCTGGCTACAGACTCTTCCTGTAGACGAGCTGCCGAGTGGTTATGGCGTATGACTACTAATCCATTGTGCTCTGCATGCATGGTTTTTGAATCCCATACTTGTTGAAGTTACCTTCATCTCCAATGTTGAAACTCTAAATTATCTTTTTCAGCCCAAGCAGTGAATATTTCCAGCATTTCCTGTTCAAGAAGGCTGCTATCAAACTTTTCTAACATTTCAGTCTGGCAAAAGTAAACCCACTGTTTTCATTTGGCATGCTTGATGCCATCCTACATTGGCTGACATCTTCTTCCTTTTGAGTACTTTGACAACACAGATTTAGAATCTCTCCATTGCACTATCTAAGGAAGGGATATGAGAAAGACAAGTTTGACTTTATAGTATTTTTACAAGGAAAGTACACTGTTAAACATAGAAACTTCAGTACTGAGGCTATGAAAAGAAGGCACTGCTGAGATTCAAACTCAGGATCTCCTGGTTACGAGACAGGCGCTTTAACCAACTAAGCCACAGCAGCACTTTGTGTAAGAGTAGAAAAGCACTACTGGTAGAGTCGCCCTCACCTCATGTCTTTCAGTGTCCTTGAATGTCTAGAGATAGACGACTTATGCAAATTCTTTCTTTACTGGACTAATTTTTAGGGCTTCAATAGTGACAAAAAATACAATCTTTATTGAATTACTGATATTAAAACCCTAAACTTTGGTTAATCTCTGATAAAGTTTGAGCTTGTCCAACTCTTGACATAATCCACTGTTGTAGATATGATAAGAGCCACTTTGCCAGAAGCTCATACACAATCTTTAGTGAAATTGCACAGACTTGTCAAAATCCTCATTAGATCACATCATCTGGCTACAGACTCTTCCTGTAGACGAGCTGCCGAGTGGTTATGGCGTATGACTACTAATCCATTGTGCTCTGCATGCATGGTTTTTGAATCCCATACTTGTTGAAGTTACCTTCATCTCCAATGTTGAAACTCTACATTATCTTTTTCAGCCCAAGCAGTGAATTTTTCCAGCATTTCCTGTTCAAGAAGGCTGCTATCAAACTTTTCTAACATTTCAGTCTGGCAAAAGTAAACCCACTGTTTTCATTTGCATGCTTGATGCCATCCTACATTGGCTGACATCTTCTTCCTTTTGAGTACTTTGACAACACAGATTTAGAATCTCTCCATTGCACTATCTAAGGAAGGGATATGAGAAAGACAAGTTTGACTTTATAGTATTTTTACAAGGAAAGTACATTGTTAAACATAGAAACTTCTGTAAGAGGCTATGAAAAGAAGGCACTGCTGAGATTCGAACTCAGGATCTCCTGTTTACAAGACAGGCGCTTTAACCAACTAAGCCACAGCACCACTTTGTGTAAGAGTAGAGTAGAAAAGCACTACTGGTAGAGTCGCCCTCACCTCATGTCTTTCAGTGTCCTTGAATGTCTAGAGATAGACGACTTATGCAAATTCTTTCTTTACTGGACTAATTTTTAGGGCTTCAATAGTGACAAAAAATACAATCTTTATTGAATTACTGATATTAAAACCCTAAACTTTGGTTAATCTCTGATAAAGTTTGAGCTTGTCCAACTCTTGACATAATCCACTGTTGTAGATATGATAAGAGCCACTTTGCCAGAAGCTCATACACAATCTTTAGTGAAATTGCACAGACTTGTCAAAATCCTCATTAGATCACATCATCTGGCTACAGACTCTTCCTGTAGACGAGCTGCCGAGTGGTTATGGCGTATGACTACTAATCCATTGTGCTCTGCATGCATGGTTTTTGAATCCCATACTTGTTGAAGTTACCTTCATCTCCAATGTTGAAACTCTACATTATCTTTTTCAGCCCAAGCAGTGAATATTTCCAGCATTTCCTGTTCAAGAAGGCTGCTATCAAACTTTTCTAACATTTCAGTCTGGCAAAAGTAAACCCACTGTTTTCATTTGGCATGCTTGATGCCATCCTACATTGGCTGACATCTTCTTCCTTTTGAGTACTTTGACAACACAGATTTAGAATCTCTCCATTGCACTATCTAAGGAAGGGATATGAGAAAGACAAGTTTGACTTTATAGTATTTTTACAAGGAAAGTACATTGTTAAACATAGAAACTTCTGTAAGAGGCTATGAAAAGAAGGCACTGCTGAGATTCGAACTCAGGATCTCCTGTTTACAAGACAGGCGCTTTAACCAACTAAGCCACAGCACCACTTTGTGTAAGAGTAGAGTAGAAAAGCACTACTGGTAGAGTCGCCCTCACCTCATGTCTTTCAGTGTCCTTGAATGTCTAGAGATAGACGACTTATGCAAATTCTTTCTTTACTGGACTAATTTTTAGGGCTTCAATAGTGACAAAAAATACAATCTTTATTGAATTACTGATATTAAAACCCTAAACTTTGGTTAATCTCTGATAAAGTTTGAGCTTGTCCAACTCTTGACATAATCCACTGTTGTAGATATGATAAGAGCCACTTTGCCAGAAGCTCATACACAATCTTTAGTGAAATTGCACAGACTTGTCAAAATCCTCATTAGATCACATCATCTGGCTACAGACTCTTCCTGTAGACGAGCTGCCGAGTGGTTATGGCGTATGACTACTAATCCATTGTGCTCTGCATGCATGGTTTTTGAATCCCATACTTGTTGAAGTTACCTTCATCTCCAATGTTGAAACTCTAAATTATCTTTTTCAGCCCAAGCAGTGAATATTTCCAGCATTTCCTGTTCAAGAAGGCTGCTATCAAACTTTTCTAACATTTCAGTCTGGCAAAAGTAAACCCACTGTTTTCATTTGGCATGCTTGATGCCATCCTACATTGGCTGACATCTTCTTCCTTTTGAGTACTTTGA
>NW_027443228.1:0-53206 GCF_048569485.1 Anomaloglossus baeobatrachus
GTGACGTAACAGCGACCTTGTAAGTCGCTGTTATGATCGCTGCTTAGCTGTCAAACACAGCGACGCAGCAGCGATCATAACGTCGCTGTGCTACATGTGCAGAGAGCAGGGAGCCGCGCTTAGCGCTGGCTCCTTGCTCTCCTAGGTACAGTACACATCGGGTTAATTAACCCGATGTGTGCTGCAGCTACATGTCACAGTGCAGAGAGCAGGGAGCTGCGCACACTGCTTAGCGCTGGCTCCTTGCTCTCCTTGCTACAGTATACATTGGGTTAATTACCCGATGCGTACTGCAGCCACATGTGCACAGAGCAGGAGCCGGCACTGGCAGCAAGAGCGGCGGACGCTGGTAACGAAGGTAAATATCGGGTAACCAGGGAAAGGTCTTCCCTTGGTTACCCGATGTTTACGCTGGTTACAGCTTAACGCAGCTGCCAGACGCCGGCTCCTGCTCCCTGCTCGCTTCATTTCGTCGCTCTCTCGCTGTCACACACAGCGATGTGTGTGTCACAGCGGGAGAGTGACGACCAAAAAATTAAGCTGGACATTCAGCAACGACCGGCGACCTCACAGCAGGGGCCAGGTCGTTGCTGGATGTCACACACAGCAACAGCGACTGGACGTCGCTGCAACGTCACAGAAAATGGTGACGTAGCAGCGACCTCGTTGTTGTTGTCGCTGTGTGTGACACCAGCTTTACATCCATTCTCGAGGTAAGTCAGATAGCCCCCATACACATCATATTGTTGTCTGATCCGGGCAATTTTAGCCCTATGTTTATGGGAGCTTTCATGTAATCTGTATAAGGGCTTATTCAAACATCTATGAACGTCAGTACAATCTCTGAACACAATGCATGGACTGGCTGAGGCCGTCCTTATAGACAGTGCTGTGAGATCAGAAATCATGAGCCTCAGTGCAGCAACTCCGATCTAGTCACCTCTAGTGAGATAGAATGGAGTTACTGTACAGGGGACGTTCCTTACAGACAGTGCTGTGAGCTCAGAAATCATGAACCTCAGTGCAGCAACTCCGCTCTAGTCACCTCTAGTGAGATAGAATGGAGTTACTGTACAGGGGACGTTCCTTACAGACAGTGCTGTGAGATCAGAAATCATGAACCTTAGTGCAACAACTGTGATCTAGTCATCTCTGTGCTGGGCAGTGTTGTAACTAGAATTTGATGGGCCCCAATGCAAAATTAGGACCTGCCCCCCCCCAACACAGATACACTGGGTACAGGATAATGACACCGACACTCGGGGCATGGGATAATGACGTTAACACTTGGCTCTTTCCCTCAGCACTCAGGTTTCCCATGATCTGAAATCCCTCTTTCTATCATCATCCAGCTTTCCTATGTTCTGATATCCATCTTGTCCTCAGCACCCAGCTTCCCTAGGCTCTGCTATACATCTTTCCCTCAGCACCCAGCTTTCCCATATCATAGCATCGTAAAGCTGGGTGCTGCGGGTAAGAGCCTCTTTCCATCAGCACAAAACGTTCCCATCCCAAGCTTATGTCTTTGTCCCCCCTCGTATATATAGTTCTCCAAATACTATAATGGCCCCCACATAGCCTTCCATATAGCATATTGGGTCCCACGTAACCCTTCATTTTACTAGAATGCGCCCCATAGTCCTCCTTGTATTATAATGCATTTCCCATAGTCCTCTATGTATAAGGTAGCTCTTATAGCCCTCCAATTATTATACTATAACTCCCATAGTCCTCCATGTATTATAATTCACTCCATAGTCCTCCATATATTATACTGCACCCCATAGTCCTCCATATATTATAATGCACCCCCATAGTCCTCCATGTTTTATAATGCACCCCCATAGTCCATGGATAAGGTAGCCCTCATAGGCCTTCATATATTATAATGCAGCCCCCATAGTCATGCATGTATTATAATGCACCCCACAGCTCACCATGTATTATAATGCAGACCTCATAGGCCTCCATGTATAATAATGCAGCCCCCATAATCCTCCATATATTATAATAGTAGCTGTCATATACCGTCCCCCAGGCCCACCCACCCAGTTCCTTGACCACTTTTCAGCCTGGCTGCCGCACTTCATGTCCTCAGAATTACCAACCCTCATCCGAGGAGACTTTAACATACCCATGATCAGCCCCTCCTCCCCATCTGCATCCCAGCTTCTATCTCTCACCACCTCCCTTGGCCTCTCACAGCTCTCATCTTCTGAGACACATGAAGATGGTAACACTCTTGACCTGGTCTTTATCCGCCTCTGCTCAATCTCTGACTTTGACAACTCACCTCTTCCCCTCTCTGACCACAACATCCTCTCCTTCAAGCTCACAAACCCTCGTCCACCCCAGTACACTCCCACCTATCACACATTCAGAAACCTACAGGCCATTGACTTTCAGACCCTTACAGACTCTTTACACTCATCACTGTCCCCTATCTCCTCACTTTCCTGTCCTGATCTGGCTGTAAACCATTACAATGACACACTCAGAAATACCCTAGACCAAGTAGCACCCCTCACCCTCAGAACCTCCAAACACAGAGTAAAACAGCCTTGGCTCACTTCCCAAACTCGATTTCTCCAGTGATGCTCTAGGAGTGCCAAACGCATATGGAGGAAAACCCGCACACCAGAAAACGTCATCCACTACAAGTTCATCTTAAGGACCTACAACTCTTCACCTCGCCAAACAGACCTACTTCACCACCCTTATTTCCTCACTATCCAACAATCCAAAAAAGCTCTTTGACACCTTTCACTCCCTCCTCAGTCCCAAAGTACATACCCCCATCACAGACCTTCATGCTGATGACCTGGCCTCATATTTCACAGATAAAATAGAAAACATCCGCCAGGAGATCAGCTCCCAGCTACCAAGCGTTGTGAATCCCATCCCTCCATATATCCCATCAAGCTCACTTTCCACATTTGACCCAGTCACAGAGGAGGAAGTCTCCAGGCTCCTCTCTTCTTCTCATCCTACCACTTGCCCTACTGATCCCTTTCCCTCACACCTACTCTGGTTGTCACCACTCACCTAACTAAAATCTTCAATCTCTCTCTCTCTTCGGGTATCTTCCCCTCCTCCCTCAAACACTCTATTATTACTCCATTATTAAAAAAACCCTTCCCTTGATCCGTCCTGCACAAGCAACTACAGACCAGTCTCCAATCTCCCCTTCATCTTCAAACTCTTGGAGCGCCTGGTCTACTCTCGCCTCACCCGCTACCTGTCCTCTCACTCTCCTCTAGATCCTTTACAGTCTGGCTTCCGCCCTTTACACTCAACAGAAACTGCCCTTGTCAAAGTGACCAATGACCTATTGACTGCAAAACATAATGGTGACCACTCTCTGCTTATCCTTCTTGACCTCTCTGCCGCCTTCGACACTGTTGACCACCATCTCCTTCTCTCTATGCTCCATTCTATCGGCCTAAAGGACACTGTGCTCTCGTGGTTCTCTAACTATCTTTCTCGCCGTTCATTCAATGTATCATTTGCTGGCTCCACATCTTCTCTTCCTCTCACTGTTGGGGTCCCTCAAGGTTCAGTCCTCGGCCCTCTTCTTTTCTCCCTCTACACTGCCCCAATTGGAATGACCATTAGCAGATTTGGTTTTCAGTACCATCTTTATGCTGATGACACACAGCTATACACCTCATCCCCTGAGCTCACCCCCGCTGTACTACAGAACAGAAGTGACTGCCTGACTGCAGTTTGCAATGTCATGTCTGCTCTCTATCTCAAACTTAACCTTTCCAAAACTGCCCGCTCCTGCCGCTTGCACCTCAAGAACATCTCTAGAATCCGCCCCTTTCTCACAATGGAAATGACAAAAACACTCACCGTGGCCCTGATCCACTCTCGCCTTGACTACTGTAACTCTCTATTAATTGGTCTCCCCCTAACTAGACTCTCTCCTCTACAGTCCATCCTTAATGCAGCAGCTAGGGTCATCTATCTGGCTAATCGCTACTCGGATGCCTCTGCTCTGTGCCAGTCATTGCACTGGCTGCCCATATATCACAGGATCCAATTCAAACTGCTTGTTCTCACCCACAAAGCTCTCCACAGTGCGGCACCCCCCTACATCTCCACCCTCCTCTCTGTCTATCACCACAAAGCTCTCCACAGTGCGGCACCCCCCTACATCTCCACCCTCCTCTCTGTCTGTCTCTGTCTCACCCCACCCGGTCTCTACGCTCTGAAAACGACTTTCGACTAACATCAACACTAATCCGAACCTCCCACTCCCGGATCCAAGACTTCTTTCGAGCTGCACCAATCCTCTGGAACGCTCTACTGTTAGGGCCAGGTGGACGGGCAGACCCAGGAGGCGGATCCACTGGGCCGAACTCCTTGATGAAGGCAAGGGGTCCGGTAGCCGGAGCACTACGGGTAGCAGGACAGTCCGTATACAAGAGTAGAATGGAGAAGTCCCTGGGACCACGGAGTCACTGATGGTAGTCCGGGTGACGGAGCTCAGGTTCGGAGGCCGAGATGTTGTCAGGCGGAGTCCGGAACCGATGGAGCGAGAGGACGGGTCACCTCAGGGATCAGAGATGGTACGGACTGACAGGATGGCAGATAGTCAGCGTTCTGGGTTCGGGAATCGGCAGGACCGGATGGCGAGGCAGGAGCGGCTCTAGAAGAGAGATAGGTAAGTATGGCACAGAGACACAAGGAGACCTGACTCCTAGCTTGGGAAACACGAAGAACAGGCCCCGCCCACTTGGACACTAAACCCCTTTATACCCTGTACCTGTGTGCTCAATTTCCTGTCAGTGGACGCTGGCCCTTTAAGAAAGGGTCAATGACCGCGCGCGCGCCCTAATGCGCATGCGCGAGGCCCGGGTGCCAGAAGCCAGGGCAGGGAGCGGTGAGCAGGAAGCAGGAGAGCCGGGCTGGGGCTGAGCAGCCGACGGGCGCCGGGAGCGGGGACCGGACCGCCTGGAGACCGCAGGCAATGGAGGCTGGGGACCGGGGAGAGAAGCAGGGAAGCCGGGGAGCGTGTCAGGTGAGCCGGGGAGCAGAGCAGGGGAGCCGGAGAGCGTGACATCTACCCCAAGAAGTTATAATGAATCATAACTTACTCTGCTTCAGACGCTCCCTAAAAACGCATCTTTTTAGGGCGGCCTACCACACTCCCTAATCTAATCCAATTCACACAGTGCCTCTACAACTTCTCACAACATAACCTCACGTCAAACTCCATGCCACCCAAATGCATCTCAAGATTCAGGCCCACTGGTCCAGGAAGCCATTATCTATCCCCCATTTCCTTGAAATTGCTGGATTGTCATTGTAAATAAGCACTTGTACCTTGCCCCCCCCCACCCCACCCATATCTCATTGTAGATTGTAAGCTCTCACGAGCAGGGTTGTCTTTTTTTTCCCCTCTAAATATTGCATTTTCTATTACTGTTATTACTGTTACTTTTTTGTATATGATCCTCCTGAATTGTAAAGCGCTGCGGAATATGTTGGCGCTATAGAAATAAAGATTATTATTATTATTATTAATATTATTAATACAGCTCACATAGTACTCCATGTATTACTGTATAATGCACTCCCCATAGTCATTCATGTATTATAATGCAGCCCTCAAAGTCCTCTGTATATTATACTGAACCCCATTGTCCTACATATACTGCACCCCATAGCCATCTATGTAAAATTCACCCCATAGTACTCCATATATTATACTGCACCACATAGTTCTCCATGTATTATACTGCACCCCATAGTACTACATACAGTTAGGTCCAGAAATCTTTGGCCAGTGACACAATTTTGGCGAGTTGGGCTCTGCATGCCACCACATTGGATTTGAAATGAAACCTCTACAACAGAATTCAAGTGCAGATTGTAACGTTTAATTTGAAGGTTTGAACAAAAATATCTGATAGAAATTGTAGGAATTGTCACTTTTCTTTACAAACACTCCACATTTTAGGAGGTCAAAAGTAATTGGACAAATAAACCAAACCCAAACAAAATATTTTTAATTTCAATATTTTGTTGCCAATCCTTTGGAGGCAATCACTGCCTTAAGTCTGGAACCCATGGACATCACCAAACGCTGGGTTTCCTCCTTCTTAATGCTTTGCCAGGCCTTTACAGCCGCAGCCTTCAGGTCTTGCTTGTTTGTGGGTCTTTCCGTCTTAAGTCTGGATTTGAGCAAGTGAAATGCATGCTCAATTGGGTTAAGATCTGGTGATTGACTTGGCCATTGCAGAATGTTCCACTTTTTTGCACTCATGAACTCCTGGGTAGCTTTGGCTGTATGTTTGGGGTCATTGTCCATCTGTACTATGAAGCGCCGTCCGATCAACTTTGCGGCATTTGGCTGAATCTGGGCTGAAAGTATATCCTGGTACACTTCAGAATTCATCCGGCTACTCTTGTCTGCTGTTATTTCATCAATAAACACAAGTGACCACGTGATCACGTTGCCTCCACCATGTTTTACAGAGGATGTGGTGTGCCTTGGATCATGTGCCGTTCCCTTTCTTCTCCAAACTTTTTTCTTCCCATCATTCTGGTACAGGTTGATCTTTGTCTCATCTGTCCATAGAATACTTTTCCAGAACTGAGCTGGCTTCATGAGGTGTTTTTCAGCAAATTTAACTCTGGCCTGTCTATTTTGGAATTGATGAATGGTTTGCATCTAGATGTGAACCCTTTGTATTTACTTTCATGGAGTCTTCTCTTTACTGGTGACTTAGAGACAGATACACCTACTTCACTGAGAGTGTTCTGGACTTCAGTTGATGTTGTGAACGGGTTCTTTTTCACCAAAGAAAGTATGCGGCGATCATCCACCACTGTTGTCATCCGTGGACGCCCAGGCCTTTTTGAGTTCCCAAGCTTACCAGTCAATTCCTTTTTTCTCAGAATGTACCCGACTGTTGATTTTGCTACTCCAAGCATGTCTGCTATCTCTCTGATGGATTTTTTCTTTTTTTTTCAGCCTCAGGATGTTCTGCTTCACCTCAATTGAGAGTTCCTTAGACCGCATGTTGTCTGGTCACAGCAACAGCTTCCAAATGCAAAACCACACACCTGTAATCAACCCCAGACCTTTTAACTACTTCATTGATTACAGGTTAACGAGGGAGACGCCTCCAGAGTTAATTGCAGCCCTTAGAGTCCCTTGTCCAATTACTTTTGGTCCCTTGAAAAAGAGGAGGCTATGCATTACAGAGCTATGATTCCTAAACCCTTTCTCCGATTTGGATATGAAAACTCTCATATTGCAGCTGGGAGTGTGCACTTTCAGCCCATATTATATATATAATTGTATTTCTGAACATGTTTTTGTAAACAGCTAAAATAACAAAACTTGTGTCACTGTCCAAATATTTCTGGACCTAACTGTATATTATACTGCACCCCATAGTTTTCCATATATTATAATGCATCCCCATAGTCCTATATGTATTATAATGCAGTCACCATAGTCCTTCATACACTGTGTGCAGAATTATTAGGCAAGTTGTATTTCAGAGGATTTTTTTCTATTATTGATCAACAACTATGTTCTCAATCACCCAAAAGACTCATAAATATCAAAGCTTAATATTTTTGGCAGTTGGAGTGGGGTTTTTTAGATTTGGCTATCTTAGGCTAGATTTGGCTATCTTAGGTCCACGCAGCGGAAAATGCACGGATTTTGCCGCGGATTTCTCGCAGAAAAGCCGCGGATTTCACGAAAATCTGCAGCACCGGCACTTCCCAGCCATTTCTATGGCATTTTGGAAATGCTGTGTCCATGCTGTGGATTTTTCCGCAGCGGATTTCGTGCGGATTTTGGTCCGGAAAAATCTGCAACATGTCAATTATTGTTGCGGATTTTCATCCGGATTTTGGCTTTAAAATTGGGAAAAAAAATCCGCATCAAATCCGCGGCAATTACGCGGTAAATCCACGGCAAATCCGCACCTTTGAAAAGGTGCGGATTTTGCAGGAAAGCTGCGGATTTTGATGCAGAAAAATCCGCAGCTACATTCTCTCGTGGACACATAGCCTTAGGAGGATATCTGTCTGTGCGGGTAACTATTACTGTGCAGAATTATTAGGCAACTTAATAAAAACCAAATCTATTCCCATCTCACTTGTTTATTTTCACCAGGTAAACCAATATAACTGCACAAAATTTAGAAATAAACATTTCTGACATGCAAAAAAACCCACAAAAAATTAGTGACCAATATAGCCCCCTTTCTTTATGATGACACTTAACAGCCGACTATCCATAGATTCTGTCATTGCTTGATCTGTTTACACTCAGCATTGCGTGCAGCAGCCGCCACAGCCTCCAGACACCACAGCCTCCAGACACCACAGCCTCCAGTCACCACAGCCTCCAGCCACCACAGCCTCCAGACACTGCTCCCAGAGGTGGACTGTTTTCTTTCCCTGTAGATCTCACATTTTATGAGGGACCACAGATTCTCTATGGGGTTCAGATCAGGTGAACAAGGGGGCCATGTCATTATTTTTTCATCTTTTAGACCTTTACTGGCCAGCCCCGCTGTGGAGTAGTTGGATGCATGTGATGGAGCATTGTCCTGCATGAAAATCATGTTTTTCTTGAACGATACTGATTTCTTCCTGTACCACTGCTTGAAGAAGTTGTCTTCCAGAAACTGGCAGTAGGTCTGGGAGTTGAGCTTCACTCCATTCTCAACCCGAAAAGGTCACACAAGTTGATCTTTGATGATCCCAGCCCATACCAGTACCCACCTCCACCTTGCTGGTGTCTGAGTCGGAGCGGAGCTCTCTGCCCTTTACTGATCCAGCCTCTGGCCCATCCATCTGCCCATCAAGAGTCACTCTCATTTCATCAGTCCATAAAACCTTTGAAAAATCAGTCTTAAGATATTTCTTGGCCCAGCCTTGACGTTTTATCTTATGTTTCTTGGTCAGAGGTGGTGGTTTTCAGCCTTCCTTACCTTGGCCATGTCCCTGAGTATGGCACACCTTGTGCTTTTTGATACTCCAGTAACGTTGCAGCTGTGAAATATGGCCAAACTGGTGGCAAATGGCATCTTGATTTTCCTCAATTCATGGGCAGTTATTTTGTGCCTTTTTGTCCCGGAACGCTTCTTGCGACCCTGTTGGCTATTTGACATGAAACGCTTGATTGTTAGGTGATCACGCTTCAAAGGTTTGGCAATTTCAAGACTGCTGCATCCCTCTGCAAGACATCTCACAATTTTAGACTTTTCAGAGCCCGTCAAATCTCTCTTCTGACCCATTTTGTCAAAGGAAAGGAAGTTGCCTAATAATTAAGCACACCTTATATAGGGTGTTGATGTCATTACACCGCACCCCTCCTCATTACAGAGATGCACATCACCTGATTTACTTAATTGGCAGTTGGCTTTCACTATACAGCTTGGAGTAGGACAACATGTAGAAAAAGTATCATGTGATCAAAATACTAATTTGCCTAATAATTCTGCACACAGTGTATTGTATTATTCACCCCATAGTCCTTAATGTATTCTAATGCAGCCCTATTGTCCATGTATAAGGTAACGCCATTAGTCCTCATATAATGCAGCCCCCATAATCCTATATGTATTATAACGCATCCCCATAGTCCTTCATATTGTATTATGCAGCCCTATAATCCTCCATATACAGTGCCTACAAGTAGTATTCAACCCCCTGCAGATTTAGCAGGTTTACACATTCGGAATTAACTTGGCATTGTGACATTTGGACTGTAGATCAGCCTGGAAGTGTGAAATGCAGCAAAAAAGAATGTTATTTCTTTTTTTATTTTTTTTTTTAAATTGTGAAAAGTTTATTCAGAGGGTCATTTATTATTCAACCCCTCAAACCACCAGAACTGTTTGGTTCCCCTAAAGTATTAAGAAGTATTTCAGGCACAAAGAACAATGAGCTTCACATGTTTGGATTAATTATCTCTTTTTCCAGCCTTTTCTGACTAATTAAGACCCTCCCCAAACTTGTGAACAGCACTCATACATAGTCAACATGGGAAAGACAAAGGAGCATTCCAAGGCCATCAGAGACAAGATCGTGGAGGGTCACAAGGCTGGCAAGGGGTACTAAACCCTTTCCAAGGAGTTGGGCCTACCTGTCTCCACTGTTGGGAGCATCATCCGGAAGTGGAAGGCTTATGGAACTACTGTTAGCCTTCCACGGCCTGGACAGCCTTTGAAAGTTTCCACCCGTGCCGAGGCCAGGCTTGTCCGAAGAGTCAAGGCTAACCCAAGGACAACAAGGAAGGAGCTCCGGGAAGATCTCATGGCAGTGGGGACATTGGTTTCAGTCAATACCATAAGTAACGTACTCCACCGCAATGGTCTCCATTCCAGACGAGCCCGTAAGGTACCTTTACTTTCAAAGCGTCATGTCAAGGCTCGTCTACAGTTTGCTCATGATCACTTGGAGGACTCTGAGACAGACTGGTTCAAGGTTCTCTGGTCTGATGAGACCAAGATCGAGATCTTTGGTGCCAACCACATACGTGACGTTTGGAGACTGGATGGCACTGCATACGACCCCAAGAATACCATCCCTACAGTCAAGCATGGTGATGGCAGCATCATGCTGTGGGGCTGTTTCTCAGCCAAGGGGCCTGGCCATCTGGTCCGCATCCATGGGAAGATGGATAGCACGGCCTACCTGGAGATTTTGGCCAAGAACCTCCGCTCCTCCATCAAGGATCTTAAGATGGGTCGTCATTTCATCTTCCAACAAGACAACGACCCAAAGCTCACAGCCATGAAAACCAAGGCCTGGTTCAAGAGCGAAAAATCAAGGTGTTGCAGTGGCCTAGTCAGTCTCCTGACCTTAACCCAATTGAAAACTTGTGGAAGGAGCTCAAGATTAAAGTCCACATGAGACACCCAAAGAACCTAGATAACTTGGAGAAGATCTGCATGGAGGAGTGGGCCAAGATAACTCCAGAGACCTGTGCCGGCCTGATCAGGTCTTATAAAAGACGATTATTAGCTGTAATTGCAAACAAGGGTTATTCCACAAAATATTAAACCTAGGGGTTGAATAATAATTGACCCACACTTTTATGTTGAAAATTTATTAAAATTTAACTGAGCAACATAACTTGTTGGTTTGTAGGATTTATGCATCTGTTAATAAATCCTGCTCTTGTTTGAGGTTTGCAGGCTCTAACTTATTTGCATCTTATCAAACCTGCTAAATCTGCAGGGGGTTGAATACTACTTGTAGGCACTGTATAATGCACCCCTAAAGTCCATGTATAAGGTAACCCAATTAGTCCTCCATATAATGCAACCCCCTAAGTCCTATATGTATTAAAATGCACCCCATAGTTCTTCATATTGGATTATGCAGCTCCATAGTCCTCCATGTATAATGCACCCCTATATTCCATGTAAAAGGGATCCTTCATATAGTATTATGCACCCCTTATATTCCTGCATATAGTATTATGCACCCCTTATATTCCTCCATATAGTATTATGCTCCCCTTATATTCCTTCATATAGTTTAGTACACGCCTTATATTCCTCCATATAGTAGTATGCACCCCTTATATTCTGCCATATACTAGTATGCAGCCCCCATATAGTGCACCACCATATTGTGTGCCCCAATATAATATTGTGCGCCAACATATAGTTATATGTGTCACGCTCCCCGGTGCCCGTACCATGCTCCCCGGTGCCCGTGCCACGCTCCCCGGTTCCCCTGCCACGCTCCCCGGCTCCCCTGCCACGCTCCCCGGCTCCTCTGCCACGCTCCCCCGCTCCCGGACCTCGCTTCCCCACTCCCGTGCCACGCTCCCCGGTCCCCTGCTCCTCAGCCTCCATGCTCCCTCACCTGCGTCCTCCAGGCAACCCGGTCCCCGGTCCCGGCGCCCGTCTGCTGTCCTGAGCCGGCCCGGCACTCCTGCCTCCTGTACACCGCATCCTGCTCTGGCTTCTGGCACCCGGGCCTCACGCATGCGCATTAGGGCGTGCGCGCGGTCATTGACCTTTTCTTAAAGGGCCAGCGTCCTCCAACAGGATATTGAAGATGCAGGTACAGGGTATATAGGGGGTTCCTTTCCAAGTGGGCGGGGCCTGTTCTTCGTGTTTGCTAAGCTAGGAGTCAGGTCTCCCTGTGCCATTGTCTCGTACTCACCTATCTCTCTTGTAGAGCCGCTCCTGTCCCGCCAACCGGTCCTGACGGTTTCAGAACCCCGAACGGACTGTCCGCCATCTTCTCAGTCCCTACCGTCTCCGATTCCTGGATCTGTGCGGTGACCGATCTCCCCGTTCCGCTGGTTGTGGACCCTGCCTGACATCATCTCGGCCTCCGAACCTGCGCTCCGTCACCCGGACTACCTTCAGAGACTCCGTGATCCCAGGGACTTCTACACCCACTCCTCTGAACGGACTGTCCTGCTACCCGTAGTGCTTCGGCTACCGGGCACCTTGCCCTCGGTTGGGTGCTCAGTCCAGTGGATCCACCTCCTGGGCCTACCCGTCATCCTGGTCCTAACAATATGCAGCCCCATATACTATTTTGCAACCCCAATAAATGCTTCCCCATAGTCCTCTGGAATTCCTGATTAAATACACAAATATACTCACTTCTCCTCATTCAGCCACTGCCCCAGTCTCCTCAGCGTGTGTCCACTGTTATGCCACTCTGACATTTTAGCACATCAGTGCGCAGTAGTGACGTCACTGCTAGAGATGAGCGATGTTCGAGGTTCGCCAATTTCATGTTCGAGTGATTTTTGCTAAAAGCTCGACAGTTCGAGTTACGTTCGAGAACGGTTCGATCACCAAAAAGCCTAGCTAGTTACTAGCTGGCTTTTCACTGTAATAGTGTGAGTCACTCTGTGATTCACACTATTATCAAATTTCAGCTTATAGTGTGCAGGGGGGACGGGGTTTAGATCTGTGCTACTGCAAAGTGCTGAGAGAATGCCGATCACCATTTATTAATTTTTTTTTCCCCTAACCGCGCGTGCAGTGGAGCGTTCCAAGCTGTCAGCAAATCACAGACACAAACACAGCTAAGTTGATTTTTGCCAGACAAGCAAGGGCATGTGTCATAGGCTGTGCATGTCACATGTCCTTAACCTATAAGATACGGCCATTTTCCCCTTCGCCGCTATTATCTGTCTTCTGCGTGTGGGTGACAGTCACCGCTCACGCTGCTGCTGCTGTGTGCGCTATAGAGATACAGTGCAATCTACACAGCGCTTTAGGGATTAGGGACTGCTGGTTATTTCAGCCCTTTTCAGGGCTGATTTACAGGCATTCATAGCCATAGCTGCTAAGCATGTCCGTGCAAATGCGGTGTAGGGATTTAGATAACAGCGTCTGGCTACCTCAGCTCAGGCAATTCCTTACTGCATTTTTTCATTAGCAGGGATAGAAAGTGAGGCTTCCTTTGCTGTCCTGCTCCCCAGAGCACCCGTGCATTCTACCCACATGCACATTTTTGCCACGCTATTTTATTTGCCCAAGGAGCTGACACTTTTTGTGCCATCCTAAAAGTGTCTGGAATACTACCTTAGTGTTCCTTTGCTGTCTTGCTACCTACAGCACCCGTGCATTATACCCACCTGCCCATTTTTGCCATGCTATTTTATTTGCCCTAAGAGCTGACACTTTTTGTGACATCCTAAAAGTGTCTGAGATAGTACCTTAGGGCGGCTTTGCACACTACGACATCGCAGGTGCGATGTCGGTGGGGTCAAATTGAAAGTGACGCACATCCGGCATCGCATGCGACATCGTAGTGTGTAAAGCCTAGATGATACGATTAACGAGCGCAAAATCGTCGTAATCGTATCATCGGTGCAGCGTCGGCGTAATCCATAATTACACTGACGCGACGGTCCGATGTTGTTCCTCGTTCCTGCGGCAGCACACATCACTGTGTGTGAAGCCGCAGGAGCGAGGAACATCTCCTACCGGCGTCACCGCGGCTTCCGTAGGATATGCGGAAGGAAGGAGGTGGGCAGGATGTTCACATCCTGCTCATCTCCGCCCCTCCGCCGCTATTGGCCGCCTGCCGTGTGACGTCGCTATGACGCCGCACGACCCGCCCCCTTAGGAAGGAGGCGGGTCGCCGGCCAGAGCGACGGTCGCAGGGCAGGTGAGTGCGCGTGAAGCTGGCGTAGCGATAATTTTTGCTACGCCAGCTATCACACGATATCGTACCTGAGACGGGGGCGGGGACTATCGCGTGCGACATCGCAGCATCGGCTTGCGATGTCGCAACGTGCAAAGCCCGCCTTAGTGTTCCTTTGCTGTCCTGCTACCCACAGCACCCGTGCATTATACCCACCTGCCCATTTTTGCCATGCTATTTTATTTGACCAAAGAGCTGACACTTTTTGTGCCATCCTAAAAGTGTCTGGAATACTACGTTAGTGTCCCTTTGCTGTCCTGCTACCCACAGCACCCGGGCATTCTACCCAACTGCCCATTTTTCCCACACAATTCTATTTGCAAACTGTGCTGCCACTGTTAGGGGCATATTAAAATTGTCTGGGATAGTCAGTGTTGGTTCTTCAGCTGTCAATAAAGCTAGACCACCGCTGCAATCTACAGCACCTCTCCATTTTTGCTACCACATTTTAAGTGTCCAATCTTTTCGCTAACAAAATGAGTGGCAAAAGGACAGATGCTGGTGGAAAGGGGAACAGGCGTGTTGGAAAAGGAAAAAAAGTTTGTGTCCGTGGGGTAGGTGGGAAAGCTACATTAACATCTGCTGAAGAAATGCCATCTTCCAGCAAAAGTAAGATGTCTACTACTTTCCGTGGACAATCCGATGTGCTTCCTTTTTTACGGAACCGAACAACTGTAACAAAGGTAGATGATGCACAAAAAAAAAACAAGCTTGAATGGATCTCAAGTGCTCCAACAAGTGGCCTCTCCTCCACCTCAACTTCAACATCCAAAAAACAACAGTCCTCTGAGTTGTCATCCCAATCGCACTTGCTTTCTCCCAGCTCTCAAGTCTCCACCCACCCTGAAGAGTATGGTGTAACAGAGATGGCTGAGTCTGCAGAGCTGTTCAGTCACACTATAGCCTCTGGGAATCAGAGGTCTGTTGCCAAGCTACAGTGAGTACAGACCAGGAAATGGTCTGCAGTGATGCCCAGAAGCTTTGTGAGTCTGATTCAGGCCTTGATGACCAAGTTTCTGAGCATAATGTAGACCCTCATTCCCAAACTGTAACACCTGTTGGTAGAGACAATGAGGAACATACTGATGACGATGAGACGCAGATACCAGATTGGGATGACAACTTAACTTGATAATGAAGTTCTAGATCCCACTTACTGTCAACCCACAGTCAGGCACTCGAGGAGGACACCAGAGTCGGTGGAGGAGGATGCAACTGATGACGAAGTTACCTTGCGCCTTCCTGGACAGAGTCGGAGAACTGGAAGCACGTCAACAACTGCATCCTCAGCCACAACTCTGCCTCTGAGCACAAGTCGGGGTGGCTCTGCAGGTCGCATGGCCTCTAAGCCTTGCCTAGCCGGGTCCTTTTTTGACCTTGCAAAGGATCTCCCAAATCATGTGATCTGTAAAATTTGTCACCAATCTATAAGTAAAGGCCAAAACCTCACCAGTTTGACAACTTCTTCCATGAATCGTCACATGAATAACAAGCATAAGTCCCAGTGGGAAGCTCACCGTGCTGCAATGCGGCCTAGCGGAGCGAGCCAACCACCGCCTGCCCCTTCAAATTCCTCCGCGCGCCCTTCATCTTCTATGACTGTGGGGACAGCTGTCACACATGTTTTTCCACGCAGATCTTCCACCTCTTTAACCGCAACAGCCAGTTTGCTTGGCAGGTTGTCAGTTGGTTTGGAAGGGGAAACAAGTGCTGGTGTAGAGCTCTCTCAGACATCGAGAGCATCAACTTTGGATGAAGGCAACATCATGTCTCCGCCTGCACTTTCCTCACAGATCTGCAGTTTTCCAGGGACACCCTACTCACCACCGTCTCCACACAGCAGCCAGATCTCGGTCCCTCAGATGTGGACAAATAAAAGGCCATTTCCTCCGAGCCATGACAAAGCTAAGAGGTTGACTTTCACCCTCTGTAAGCTCTTGGCTACCGAAATGCTGCCTTTCCACCTGGTGGACACAGAGGATTTTCAAGACCTTATATCAGTCGCAGTGCCACAGTGCCAGATGCCCAGTCGCCACTACTTCTCCAAGAAAGGTATGCCTGCGCTACACCAGCATGTCGCACACAACATCGCCGCTTCCTTGAGAAACTCTGTGTGTGACAGGGTGCATTTCCCCACCGATACTTGGACCAGTAAGCATGGACATGGGCGTTACATGTCGCTGACTGGGCACTGGGTAACTATGGTGAGAGATGGTGAGGGGTCTGCTGAACAAGTCTTGCCGTCCCCACGACTTGTGCGTCAATCCTCTGTATGTCGAAGTTCCTCCACTGCTTCTGCCTCCTCAACCTCATCTGGGTCCTCCACCTCCGCCCAAAGCCTGTGTGGTCAGGCCACCCGCGTAGTAACTGTGCACAAGGAATCCCACACACCTCCTTACTATGCTGGCAGTAGAGCTCAACGGCATCAGGCGGTCTTTACGTTGAAATGTCTGGGAAATAAAAGTCACACAGCTGAGGAGTTGTGGTCAGCTCTGCACTCAGAGTTTCGTAAATGGTTGTCTCCACTCAACCTGCAGCCAGGTAAGGCCGTGTGCGACAATGCTGCAAACCTGGGTGCGGCCCCTCGCCGGGGCAAGGTGACACACGTGCCTTGTATGGCTCACATTTTGAACCTTGTTGTCCAGCAATTTTTCACCCACTATCCCGACCTAGATGGGCTTCTGCACAGGGCACGGTCACTCTCTGCTCACTTCCGCCGTTCAACCGCCGCAGCTGACCGACTTGCATCGCTGCAGAGGTCTTTCGGCCTGCTGGTTCATCGCCTGAAATGCGATGTGACGACACGCTGGAATTCGACTCTCCACATGTTACAGCGACTGTGGCAGCACCGCCGAGCCCTGGTGCAATACGTTATGACGTATAGCCTGGGCCAACGAGATGCAGAGGTGGGGCAGATCACGCTGATGGAGTGGTCTCAGATCAAGGACCTATGCACCCTTCTGCACAGCTTCGACATGGCGACGAATATGTTTAGCGCTGACAATGCCATTATTAGCATGACAACGGAAGGGTTAACAAGATCTACAAGGACCAGACGTTCATCATCAACAAGGCGGCAGGCATGGGACAGTGGGGGAGAGGGATTAACAAGGGCGCATGGTAGCAGCCAAACTGTTTAGGAAGGGGCAGGAGCCCATGAAGAAATGGAGGACGAACTGTCGATGGGCATGGAAGACTCAGCTGATGAGGGAGACCTTGGTCAAATTTCGGTTGTTCGAGGTTGGGAGGATATGTCAGAGGAAGGCAGCATGGTTATCACCTCGCCGCCACCAACACAGCAAGGACTTGGTCCGCAGGGATGCGCAAGACACATGAGTGCCTTCTTGCTGCACTACCTTCAACATGACCCTCGGATTGTCCGAATTAGAAGTAATGATGACTACTGGCTTGCCACACTCTTAGATCCCCGGTACAAGTCCAAGTTTTGCAAAATAATTCCAGCCATAGAAAGGGACGCACGTATGCAGGAGTATCAGCAGAAGCTGTTACTCGATCTTAGCTCGGCTTTTCCACCAAACAACCGTGCAGGTGCAGGGAGTGAATCTCCCAGTTGTAACTTGACAAACAGGGGACTGTCTCGTCATCAACAGTCAAACCGTACCAGCAGCACCGTATCTGGTGGTAACAGCAGTTTTATTGAATCGTTTCATAATTTTTTAGACCCTCCTTTGCAAGGCCACCAGAGACAAGAAGTCTGACACATAGTCAACGGCTGGAGAGGATGATACAGGAGTATCTCCAAATGAACATCGATGCCATGACTTTGCAAATGGAGCCTTGCTCATTTTGGGCTTCAAATCTTGAAAAATGGCCAGAGCTCTCCACTTACGCCTTGGAGATCTTGTCATGTCCCGCGGCCAGCGATGTCTCTGAATGTGTATTCAGTGCTGCTGGGTGTGTGCTGACAGATAAGCGCACGCGTCTGTCCAGTGACAATGTGGACAGACTAATGTTCATCAAGATGAACAAGTCATGGATCAGCAAGGACTTTGCTACCCCGGTGTCATCCTGGGGAGAGTAAAGGCTTGTGGATTTGGATTGTGCTTGATGCAAGTCAACATGTGAAGTTTACAACTAGGGCACAAGTGATGCCACTGAAGTGGTGTGTGTGGGGCCCAATTTTTGGAAAAAAGGGAGACTCCGCTTGGAGTCCCCTTGCTGTGTTTTTAAAAATGATCCAAGATGAACAAGTCATAGTTCAGCAAGGACTTTGCTACCTACCCAGGTGTCATCCTGAAGACAGTTAAGGCTGGCGTATTTTTGAATGTGCTTGATGCAAATCAACAGGTCAAGTTTGCAACTGGGGCACAAGTGATGCCACTGAAGGGGTGTGTGTGGCCCAATTTTTGGAAAAAAGGGAGACTCTGCTTAGAGTCCCTTTGCTGTGTTTTACATGATTTTAGAAGGGCGTGCCATGCCTATATCTGTGTCTCCTCCTCTTTTTCCTCGTCCAGCTGTTTCGTTTTCGCATGAGTATATGTCCTTGTCACTTTCCCATGTGTTTGTGGTATGTTGTGAGTTGTTTGTCACCTTTTGGACACCTTTGAAGGTGTTTTCTATGTGTTTTTAGGTGTTTGCCTCCCATTGTTTTCAATGGGGTTCGAGAGGTTCGTCAAACGGTTCGTCGAACGGCACCTCGAACGGAGCCTTCAGAGGCTCGCTCATCTCTAGTAACCGCAGTCCTCCATGCTGAAACATCAGTGTCTCACAGACACATAGTAGTAGAATGATTAGAAATAGAGTGTTCTGCTCCTCCTCGCATTGTTCCTTTCAATTGTATTGGCATCTGTGATGGTGATGCCGATATAAATGAAAGTACGATCGTCGTCAGGAGGTCCACGGGGCCACAGTGACTCACGGGCCCAATCTAGACAGCTCACTAGTGAATCATCTAGAATAGAGTGGCAAAAATGAGGTGCTCAAAATATCCACTCTGATCTAGACGGCTCACTGCTGAATCACCTAAAACAGAGTGGCTAAAATGAGGTCCTCAAAAAATCCACTCTGATATAGACGGCTCACTACTGAAGCAGCTAGAACGGAGTGGCTTTTTTGAGGTCCTCAAAAAATCCACTACGACACAATGTGGATATTATGAGGACTTTCAGCTGCGCACTGTTACGCTTTTTGCTTTGAGGCTCCTCCCACTCTTCGAAAAAATACATTGCAGTCACCTCAGTACCAAATGTACATAATGTAGTGGCTAAAATGAGGTCCTCAAAAAATCCACTCTGATATAGACGGCTCACTACTGAAGCAGCTAGAACGGAGTGGCTTTTTTGAGGTCCTCAAAAAATCCACTACGACACAATGTGGATATTATGAGGACTTTCAGCTGCGCTCTGTTACGCTTTTTGCTTTGAGGCTCCTCCCACTCTTCGAAAAAATCCATTGCAGTCACCTCAGTACCAAATGTACATAATGTAGTGGCTAAAATGAGGTCCTCAAAAAATCCACTCTGATATAGACGGCTCACTACTGAAGCAGCTAGAACGGAGTGGCTTTTTTGAGGTCCTCAAAAAATCCACTACGACACAATGTGGATATTATGAGGACTTTCAGCTGCGCTCTGTTACGCTTTTTGCTTTGAGGCTCCTCCCACTCTTCGAAAAAATCCATTGCAGTCACCTCAGTACCAAATGTACATAATGTAGTGGCTAAAATGAGGTCCTCAAAAAATCCACTCTGATATAGACGGCTCACTACTGAAGCAGCTAGAACGGAGTGGCTTTTTTGAGGTCCTCAAAAAATCCACTACGACACAATGTGGATATTATGAGGACTTTCAGCTGCGCACTGTTACGCTTTTTGCTTTGAGGCTCCTCCCACTCTTCGAAAAAATCCATTGCAGTCAACTCAGTACCAAATGTACATAATGTAGTGGCTAAAATGAGGTCCTCAAAAAATCCACTCTGATATAGACGGCTCACTACTGAAGCAGCTAGAACGGAGTGGCTTTTTTGAGGTCCTCAAAAAATCCACTACGACACAATGTGGATATTATGAGGACTTTCAGCTGCGCACTGTTACGCTTTTTGCTTTGAGGCTCCTCCCACTCTTCGAAAAAATCCATTGCAGTCAACTCAGTACCAAATGTACATAATGTAGTGGCTAAAATGAGGTCCTCAAAAAATCCACTCTGATATAGACGGCTCACTACTGAAGCAGCTAGAACGGAGTGGCTTTTTTGAGGTCCTCAAAAAATCCACTACGACACAATGTGGATATTATGAGGACTTTCAGCTGCGCACTGTTACGCTTTTTGCTTTGAGGCTCCTCCCACTCTTCGAAAAAATCCATTGCAGTCACCTCAGTACCAAATGTACATAATGTAGTGGCTAAAATGAGGTCCTCAAAAAATCCACTCTGATATAGACGGCTCACTACTGAAGCAGCTAGAACGGAGTGGCTTTTTTGAGGTCCTCAAAAAATCCACTACGACACAATGTGGATATTATGAGGACTTTCAGCTGCGCTCTGTTACGCTTTTTGCTTTGAGGCTCCTCCCACTCTTCGAAAAAATCCATTGCAGTCACCTCAGTACCAAATGTACATAATGTAGTGGCTAAAATGAGGTCCTCAAAAAATCCACTCTGATATAGACGGCTCACTACTGAAGCAGCTAGAACGGAGTGGCTTTTTTGAGGTCCTCAAAAAATCCACTACGACACAATGTGGATATTATGAGGACTTTCAGCTGCGCACTGTTACGCTTTTTGCTTTGAGGCTCCTCCCACTCTTCGAAAAAATCCATTGCAGTCACCTCAGTACCAAATGTACATAATGTAGTGGCTAAAATGAGGTCCTCAAAAAATCCACTCTGATATAGACGGCTCACTACTGAAGCAGCTAGAACGGAGTGGCTTTTTTGAGGTCCTCAAAAAATCCACTACGACACAATGTGGATATTATGAGGACTTTCAGCTGCGCACTGTTACGCTTTTTGCTTTGAGGCTCCTCCCACTCTTCGAAAAAATCCATTGCAGTCAACTCAGTACCAAATGTACATAATGTAGTGGCTAAAATGAGGTCCTCAAAAAATCCACTCTGATATAGACGGCTCACTACTGAAGCAGCTAGAACGGAGTGGCTAAAATGAGGTCCTCAAAAAATCCACTACGACACAATGTGTGAAATTATAAGCACTTTCTCGGCTTCGCTCTGTTACGTTTTTTGCCGTGAGGCTCCTCCCACTCTTCGAAAAAATCCACTGCAGTCACCTCAGTACCAAATGTACATAATGTAGTGGCTAAATTGAGGTCCTCAAAAAATCCACTACGACACAATGTGTGAAATTATAAGCACTTTCTCGGTTGCGCTCTGTTACGTTTTTCGCCGTGAGGCTCCTCCCACTCTTCAAAAAACTGAATTTCAGTCACTTCAGTACCAAATGTACATAATGAAGGCTACAGAGAGATCCTCAAAAAATCCACTCTGATCCAATATGGTAAGTTATGAAGACTGTCAGCTGCGCGGTTCCGTTTTTCCTTGTGAGGCTCCGCCCACTCTTTCAATGTCAGTCATGCGGTCACGACTTGTGGAAATACGGTAAAATTAAAATTCCAGCAAAACTGAACAATCAGCGCTGTGTGGAATTATTTATATTGTAAAAAATAATAATAAAATGTAAGTTATAATAATAATGAAAATAAAAATTTGCCCTTTGGAAAAAAATAATAAATATAACAGTGTGAGCATCTAATAAATAAAAACATGAGATCATTCCAATTATAAATCTGATTCCAGCCCCTGCTGTAGAAACTGAACTGTGCTGTATGGAGAAAAGATCACAGAGATCATCAAAAAATCAACTCTGATCTAGTCACCTCACTGGTGAAGCAGCTAGAACGGAGTGGATAAAATGAGGTGACCAAAAACATGTGACTGCAGCGAGGCCTCAAGAAATCAACTCTGATCTAGTCACTTCAGCAGTGAGCCGGCTAGATCAGAGTTGAAAAAATGAGGACCACAAAAAACCCACTCTGATCTAGACACTTCAGTAGTGAGCCGGCTAAATCAGAGTGGAAAAAATGAGGCCTCAAAAAATCAACTCCGATATAGCCGGCTCACTACTGAAGCAGCTAGATCAGAGTTGATTTTTTGAGGACCACAAAAAATCAACTCTGATCTAGACGCAACCGTACAGTATGGGAGGATGCCTGGTCATGTGAGCGACTGACGAATGACGATCATTCAGGGATCACTTGCTCTGGCCTGCAGCTAAAAGTTGTGGCAGGCTAGAGCTGCAGATTACCTACACGCGCAGATTCCGGAAGCTGAAGGAGAGCACAGTATGTGAGCTCCACAGCGACTGCCTGTATAACGCCCAGGCAGCGCTACACAACCTCCTGCTCTCTACACATCTCCGCCCCGTGTGGTGATAGCCAATCAGAGGCTACGAGCTGCAGAATGTGATCCAATCCTAGCGGCTTACTCCTGAAGAACCAATCAGAAAGCTCGTGTACGCTTGCGGCCATAGCTAGCATCCAATCGCTCTGCGGGTCACCGTGACGCTCTCTCTGCTGTCCGCACTATCCGCTGCTCCGTCATGTCGGCGGTTCCGTGTTCGGCCGCCTCGTCCTCCGGGCCGGTACCGGGAATGTCCATGTTTCGGTGGCTGGAGGTGTTGGAGAAGGAGTTTGATAAGGCGTTCGTGGACGTTGACCTCTTGCTGGGCGAGATAGACCCGGACCAGGCCGACATCACGTATGAGGGCCGGCAGAAGATGACCAGTCTGAGCTCGTGCTTCGCTCAGCTGTGCCACAAAGCGCAGACCGTGAGCCAGATCAACCACAAGCTGGAGGTGAGTGCAGGCAGCCCCGCCCTGAGCAGCCCCTGTTGCTAGGGTAACACATTGCTTCCCGATGTGCGCTGCATACAGTGACTGAGCATTACTCATTATCCATGGAGAGCTTACAGGGAACCTCAGTCCTCTACATCTGCAAACCCTGAATATGTCTGCAGCCCTGTAAAAGGTGAGCAAGTCAATGTCTATGCTCCAGCAGCGAGAAATTGTGTAATGAGGTTGTGCATATATATATTAGTGTGTGTGTACATTAGTGGTGAGTGAGCACTACCATGTGCGGCTCCTCCAATACTCGAAACTAGCAGGGCGGACGACTTGAGCACCTGTGTATAATGGTCGGCCGACCTGCTCGTTTGGAGTATTGAGCAGCCGCGTATGGAAGTGCTCGCTCATCACTAGTGGATGTGCATGAGAATGTGACGGCGCACTTCCAACTCCTCTGCTGTATTCCCTGCCTACCACAGCTCTCCTCTAGGTGATTGACAGGACATTGTCTCCGATACACAGCAGGGTGTGCAGGCTGAGGAGCTGGAAGTGCGTCATCATGCCCCAATGCACTGCCATATATATATATACACACACTACATAAAGAACTTCCAACCACGATAATGGCATCAAACTGTTTAACCATTTAGGTGCTGCACAGACATATAAGTGGTTTGGAGGCGCAGAACTTTCTGCCACGTGTAGGCCCAGAAAAGTTGGTGCAAATCGCTTTACAGAACCCGGTCCATTGGCCAGGTCACTGATCTGTGGCAGCTGGATGGAAGTTTAGAGAACCGCATCTTCACAATTTACTCTTTTGATTCACCTGGTATGATGTCTGCTGTGTGACGCAGACATGATGTGCCGGCTGAACCAAAAAGCCACTAGAGGAGACTATAAGGACTCCCATTCCAGCAGGCACAGGTCACTGTAGTCAGTACTGCAAATTGATTAGCACCAACTCTAATGCCCACCCTCTAGTGGTACTGTAGATCTGCTATGGCTCTACTCTGCCCACCTTCTAGTGGTGCTGTAGATCTGCTGTGGCTCTACTCTGCCCACCCTCTATTGGTGCTGTAGATCTGTTGTGGCTCTACTCTGCCCACCCTCTAGTGGTGCTGTAGATCTGCTGTGGCTCTACTCTGCCCACCCTCTAGTGGTGCTGTAGATCTGCTGTGGCTCTACTCTGCCCACCCTCTAGTGGTACTGTAGATCTGCTGTGGCTCTACTCTGCCCACCCTCTAGCGATACTGTAGATCTGCTGTGGCTCTACTCTGCCCACCTTCTAGTGGTGCTGTAGATTTGTTGTGGCTCTACTCTGCCCACCCTCTAGTGGTACTGTAGATCTGCTGTGGCTCTACTCTGCCCACCTTCTAGTGGTACTGTAGATCTGCTGTGGCTCTACTCTGCCCACCCTCTAGTGGTACTGTAGATCTGCTGTGGCTCTACTCTGCCCACCCTCTAGTGGTACTGTAGATCTGCTGTGGCTCTACTCTGCCCACCCTCTAGTGGTACTGTAGATCTGCTGTGGCTCTACTCTGCCCACCCTCTAGTGGTACTGTAGATCTGCTGTGGCTCTACTCTGCCCACCCTCTAGTGGTACTGTAGATCTGCTGTGGCTCTACTCTGCCCACCCTCTAGTGATACTGTAGATCTGCTGTGGCTCTACTCTGCCCACCCTCTAGTGATACTGTAGATCTGCTGTGGCTCTACTCTGCCCACCCTCTAGTGATACTGTAGATCTGCTGTGGCTCTACTCTGCCCACCCTCTAGTGGTTCTGTAGATCCGCTGTGGCTCTACTCTGCCCATCCTCTAGCGGTACTGTAGATCTGCCCACCCTTTAGTGGTACTGTAGATCCGCTGTGGCTCTACTTTGCCCATCCTCTAGCGGTACTGTAGATCTGCTGTGGCTCTACTCTGCCCATCCTCTAGCGGTACTGTAGATCCACTGTGGGTCTACTTTGCCCACCCTCTAGCGGTACTATAGATCTGATGTGGCTCTACTCTGCTCACCCTTTAGTGGTGCTGTAGATCTGCTATGGCTCTAGTCTGCCCACCCCCTAGCGATACTGTAGATCTGCTATGGCTCTACTCTGCCCATCCTCTAGCGGTGCTGTAGATCTGCTGTGGCTCTACTCTGCCCACCCCCTAGCGATACTGTAGATCTGC
Source organism: Anomaloglossus baeobatrachus (assembly GCF_048569485.1). Classification (NCBI taxonomy): domain Eukaryota; kingdom Metazoa; phylum Chordata; class Amphibia; order Anura; family Aromobatidae; genus Anomaloglossus; species Anomaloglossus baeobatrachus. The sequence goes on from NW_027443228.1 coordinate 25,155, forward strand.
TATGGCTCTACTCTGCACACCCTCTAGTGGTACTGTAGCTCTGCTGTGGCTCTACTCTGCCCACCCTCTAGCGATACTATAGATCTGCTGTGGCTCTACTTTGCCCACCCTCTAGTGGTGCTGTAGATCCGCTGTTGCTCTACTCTGCCGACCCTCCAGTGGTGCTGTAGATCCGCTATGGCTCTACTCTGCCCACCCTCTAGTGGTACTGTAGATCTGCAATAGCTCTACTCTTCCCATCCTCTAGCGGTACTGTAGATCTGCTGTGGCTCTACTCTGCTCACCCTTTAGTGGTACTGTAGATCTGCAATAGCTCTACTCTGCCCATACTCTAGCGGTACTGTAGATCTGCTGTGGCTCTACTCTGCTCACCCTTTAGTGGTACTGTAGATCTGCTGTGATGGATCCTATGGTTTTCTAGAGGCTCATTCCCAGTACTGGCACATGATCTGGATCAGAGCACACTGCACATGATGGTCTTTGATCAGGTAATTGATAAGACATAAGTACATGTTTTGTCCGGCTCAGAAAAGTGATATCCTTAGCTAGTAGTGTGACACCTTCATAGTGAAGATAGGTGATGCCTCTAGCAGGCAGACCACTCAACGATGAGAAACTGATCACTGCTCCTGTCTACCATTCATGGGGAATTCTGCTAATTCCCCTCCCTTCCCTCGTAATAGGCTGGAAACAGGACAAAACTAATGTGGTCATCCTCCTACCTCAGCATATTCTAAGCTGGCACCCTTTTAGTGACTTTCATGTGGCACTAAAGGGTGCCTACCCTTGTATTTAGCCAAAAAATAAATAAATAATTAACAAAAAAAAAACGACGTGAGGCCCCCCCATCTTTTGTAGCCAGCTAGGGTAAAGCAGACGGCTGCAGCCTGCAAACCACAGCTGGCAGCTTCACCTTGGCTGGTAATCCAAAACAGAGGGCACCCCACGCTGTTATTTTACATTAAATAAAAAATATTTGAAAACAAAAAACGTGGGGTCCCCCCCCAAATTGGATCACCAGCCAAGGTAAAGCAGACAGCTGTGGTCTGGTATTCTCAGACTAGGGAGGTCCACTGTTATTGGACACTCCTCAGCCGAAAAATAACAGCCTACAGCCGTCCCAGAAGTGGCGCATCCATTAGACGTGCCAATCCTGGTGCTTCGCCCCAGCTCATCTTGTTGCCCTGGTGCGGTGGCAAACGAGGTAATATATGGGGTTGGTGCCAGATGTGTAATGTCACCTGCCATCAAGCCCTGGGGTTAGTGATGTCACGCGTCTATCAGATACCTGACATCACCAACCCAGTCAGTAAGAAATAAAAAATAGACAAAAAAGTTTTATTTGAAAAAATACTCCCCAAAACATTCCCTCTTTCACCAATTTATTGAAAAGAACAATCAATTCCAGGTCCGGCGTAATCCAATAAGGGGGTCCCACGGCGATCTATACCATAGTCACTGTCCCAGTCAATGAAGAACAGAATGTTCCCCATTGGCTGGGAGAGTAATGCAGTGACCTGAGCTAACATCAATAGCTCAGCCCAGGTTACTGCAGGGGATGACGAGCGCTGCTGTTAGGAGGTTAGATGAGATCATTACCTGCTGTGATGATCTCCTGTATTGCTGATGTGTCAGCGCTGTCACTGCCTTCTATGCCCGCCGCGTTCTCAGCAGTATCGCGAGAGCCCGTGATGTCACCGCTAGTGACAGTCTCGGGCCGCCCGCGAGACGGGCATAGATGGCAGTGACAGCGGTGACGTCAGGAGGCAAGAGATCGTCACAGCAGGTAATGATCTCCTCTAACCTCCTGACAGCAGCGCTCACCATTCCCGCAGCTGCACTCACTGCTGTGTGTCAGTGTCTGCCTGCGCTGCAGCATAACAAGCTGCTGATACTGCGGGCAGACACTGACACGCTGCAGGGCAGGCATCCGCGGGGCTGGAGCGGGACACAGACAGCACGGGCACCTGGAGGTCACACGGAAGTGCTTCTGTGCGGCGTCCAGGGAGTGTGATGTGTGTGTTTACTCTGCTCCGCTTCCTCTTCTGTCATAATGACATCACTTCCTGCAAAACTGCAGGCAGCGATGAGCATTACCGCAGGTAAATCGTGGCTATACCGGGGGTATACCGCACATCATTTGCTACCCGCGATATACCCCCGGTATTTCGCGATTACATTACAGTGAATGGAGTGAAATTCCGGGGGTATACCGCAGGTACCTGCGGAAAAGAAGTGACATGCACATTTTCTCAAGAAATTCTTCAGAAAGAATTTTCTTGAGAAAAAAACGCAGTGTGCGCACAGCTATTTTCTTTTTTCCCATAGGTTTTGCTGGGAAGTGTCTGCAGGAAGATTACAAACATTTCTCAAGAAATTTCCGCAGCAAAACCGCGGGTAAAAACGCCTAGTGCGCACAGGGCCTTACTGTTCTTATTCATTCTTGTCTGGACTACTGCAACTCTTTACTGATCAGTCTCCCTCTAACCAAACTGTCTCCTTACCAATCTGTCCTGAGTGCGGCAGCCAAGGTCATATTTTTGTCCAACCGCTTCACCGATGTCTCTACTTTGAGCCAATCATTGCACTGGTTTCCCATCTATTGCAGGATACAATCCAAACTTATGTCTCACCCATAAACCCTACATCTCCTCCCTCATCTGTCTATCATCCTACCTGTGCCCTCCGTTCTGTAACTGATCTCAGACTCCAATCCTCCTTATTCCAAACCTTGCACTTCCATTTCCATGACTTCTCACGTGCTATGCCAGTGTTCTGGAACACAATACCCCAAACGATCCAACTAATATTATTTAGCCCCCATGTCTTTAAGGCTGGGTTCAGGCAGGATGTTTTTGGTGCATTTTTTTAGCATGGTTTTTGCCTTGGTTTTATGCAAATCCTCGCTAATAAGGCTGCTTTCACATCAGCATTTTTTTGAAGGACGTAAAAAAAAACAACGCATTTGACCGCTCTCGCTCGCGCTCTCTCCTCCCGATCACATGACTCCAATCTCCACCCATAAACTGCAAGTGAAAGGATCCTGTAAAATAACACTTGCGTTGCATGCGTTCAACACTGAATCAACAGGATCCAGTCACATGCTGTTTGTGTTTTTTGACGTCCATCAAAAAAACGCTGCCTTCACAGTCCCAGCAATGTCTGAGATTCCAGAAATCTCATGCACAGAGCACACAACACCTGTGGCTTTTTCCTGACTGTTTTGTCACCCTCCTTGGTTTTTTTTTTGCTGTGTTACGTGTTAAAAGAATGAACATGTCAATTCTTTTCAGTAGTTTTGCCTTGGTTTTTAGTGATGGACAAACTCACAGATACCCTTCGTAAATTCCGAGCCAGAACTGGGTTTTTTATTAACCCAGTTAGACCCGCTGATTTAGGGTATTTGGCTGGATGCCAGTCCCTATATAAGTCTATGGGGACCAGAATCTGGCACTTAAAAATATTGGTGGAAAGGATAGGGGGATTGGAGCAGGCATGTTACTTACAGAGGTTCCAGCGCGGCTGTAACTCCTGTCCTCTCCATCTACTTCCGGGGCCGCTCATTACCTTCATTGAATATTCACTGCTTTCCCCGCCTTCTGGTGTCTGTAATTAGCTGCAGTCAGACGCACCCTCATGCTGAGCGACAGCGTGTCTGACGCTTCCAAACACAGATGCTGGTGGGTGAGTATATTGTACAGTAAAAATAAATTTAAAAAAATAGCTGTAGGGTCCCTCCATCTTATGATACCTAGCACAGATACAGGCTACATCCCCCAGCAATGCGCTTATTTTGACAGAGTATCAAAATAAGAGGAGCCCCCCATTACTAATCTGTAAGTGAAAAGAAATAAACACAAACACCCAAAAAATCCTTTATTTGAAATAAAAGACAATAAAGCACCCTCTTTCTCCACTTAATAATTCCCAAAACACCCCTGCAGGTCTGGCGTAATCCACATGAGGTCCCACAACGATTCCAGCTCTGTTTTATCTGAACTTACATTGAGTGGCCGTAGAACAATGACCGCCCACTGTGAGGTTCAGGCAGAGACTGAGTGAGCCGCACAATCAGCGGTGACATCACTCAGGCTATTTGTGGTCACAGGTGGAGGACCGTGGGAACATCCAGCCTTGACCGCAAATCATCTGAGTGACGTCACCACTGATCGCGTGCTTGTTGGTAGTGTACAGTGGGGTTCTTGGCCGTGTCCTGTTGGGGGTCATTGCCCACATGGGTGAGTTGGCAGGCCTTCCATTCATTTAATTATTGTGTACTTTGATTAGCATTATTTCAAATGATTAACTCCGGGGAATAATTGACCTACCTCTCTGGGACCCTCTATCATTTACCTGCACCACCATTGACTGGGTGCACCAGCTTTTTCATCATCTCATATAGATATTTTTATGTCACTTTTTCTTCCAAAAATATATTTTTTTTGTAATTATTTTTTCTGCTTGTATATTTCAATGTTGACACAGTAAAAAAAAAAATAGTATTTTGAGCCAAAACGCCTCTTTTTGTTACTTTTGTCCAAACGCTCTTCTGTCTCTGTAAGGCCCAGCTGCCCTCTATGTTGGGACAGTCACCAATGTGGCCTTTCTGCGACTTGTCTCGGCCGGCTTATCGCCGCGTGTAGTACTGTGACCACATTCACAATCCTTACAACGCGGCTTTGGGGTTACTGAGCAGAATGCTTTATCTCTAGCTATAATTACTTGCTTCTCCAGAAATGTCCTGTTTCACATCAGTTATATACAAAAATGACGTTGAGATTGGAGTCTTTCAGAAGTGTGGGCCCAGTTTCTCATAACTCATTACTCTGTGTTTCTGGCACATTTCATTATTTCTTTTCATGTGTCTATAATGTAATTTATTGCTGTTTGATACGTCTTGCTTTGGAGCTGTCGGCAAAAAAAGTTATTTCTTTTACAGAAACTTTTTTTTTTTTTTATTCTAAATACCAAATAAATATTATGCCAAACTGCCATCTCTGGGAAGCACATCTGGATTCAATTTTAGTTGAGAGTGTAGGGGCAGATTAAGGATGACCAGACTAAAGCGGGCTTTACATGCTACGACATCGCTCAAGTGATCTCGTTGGGGTCAAGGAATTTGTGACGCACATCCGGTCGCTTTAGCGATGCCGTTGCGTATGACACCTATGAGCGATTTATTCATCGTCGCTAAAACGTGAAAAATCGCTCATCGGTGACATGGGGGTCCATTCTCAAATATCGTTACTGCAGCAGTAACGAAGTTGTTCCTCGTTCCTGCGTCAGCACACATCGCTCCGTGTGACACCGCAGGAACAAGGAACCTCACCTTACCTGCCTCCCGGCCACAAGGCGGAACGAAGGAGGTGGGCGGGATGTTACGTCCTGCTCATCTCCGCCCCTCTGCTTCTATTGGGCGGCCACTCAGTGACGTCGCTGTGACGCTGAAAGAACCGCCCCCTTAAAAAGGAGGTGGTTCGCCGGTCACAGCGACGTCGCAGGGAAGGTAAGTCCGTGTGACGGGTCCGGGCGATGTTGTGCGACACGGGCAGCGATTTGCCCGTGTCGCACAACCGATGGGGGCGGGTACACACGCTGGCGATATCGGTACCGATATCGCAGTGTGTAAAGCGTTCTTTAGGCTATGTGCGCACACTGCGTTTTTCGCGGCATTTTTGCGTGTTTTTTGGGTGCGTTTTTGGTCTTAAAACTGCATGACTTTGCTTTCCCAGCAAAGTCTATGAGTTTTCATTTTTGCTGTCTGCACAGTGCAGTTTTGTTTTAGGTGCGTTTTTTTTGTGGTGTCCACAAAGATGCAACGTGTCAATTATTTCTGCATTTCTGCCAGTGTTTTTCACTCGTGCAATGCATTGGAAAAAACGCAGCAACAAAAATGCGGCAAAAAAGCACAAAACCACATGCGGTTTTTATGCCTTTTTTTTTAGCCTCCTAAAACGCTGTATCTTTGTGGTCACAAAAAAAGGCAACGTGCGCACATAGCACAAGTGTACTCCCCCACCAAACCCCTTCCTAGTTGCCTAACAATTCATTGCAATTTGGGGGGGGTCATATGAGAGTTTACTTGCTGGTTCATGTACTGGGGTCATATGATGAACACAGGTGTGCATATGGGAGCCAATGAAAGAGTGGAGTACTATCTGCGCACTATGCATGCCAGACTTTTTTATTTTAAACCACACCCTAGACTACTACAAACTACACAGAGGCATCAGCCATGTAAATAAAGAATGACCCTATATCGCAAGGGGCAGCACTGTACATAAGGAAGACACTGTAGTAATGGACAGCACTGTAAATAAGGGAGGACAGTGTGATAATGTACAGCACTGTACATAAAGGAGGACACTGGTAATGAATGGCACTGTGCATAAAGGAGGGTACTGTGTAATGGATGGCACTCTAGATAAAGACATTGTAATAATGGAAGTAACTGTACATAAAGGAGGTCACTGTAGTAATGGATTGTACTGTATATAAGGGGAAAAAACTTTGAATTTAGACCATAGAATTGTACCATCTTGCCATTTATACCATGAAGTTCATCAACTTGCTCTTTCATGTAGATCGACCTAGCTATAGACTGATACAATGGAGTTTTATGAAGATAGGACACTTGTCAAGATGGAATGGTTAAGGGTACTTTCACACTTGCATTGTTTTCCTTCCGTCACAATCCACCCTTTTGGAAAACATAGACTTGTGTGTTTCCCATAGACTTCTATGGATGACGGTTTGTGCCAAAAGTACCTGCGTTGCTTCCGCTGGCCGACACTGAGTTGCTTCCGCCCAGCGGGAGGAATGCAGCGTGTAAGGTTTTTTTGAGCAGCGGAATCCTTAGGATTTCACTGCGCATGCTCTTTCTGGCTCCCTGCACCCGTAACCAAGGTAAATATCGGGTAACCAAGCAAAGTGCTTTACCCGATATTTACCCTGGCCACGTGTGCAGGGAGCCCGACACTTCCCCGCTCGGCTCCGCCCCCTCCCGCACTCCACTCCGCATTTGTGTGTGTGTGTGTGTGTGTGTGTGTGTATATATATATATATCTATATATATATCTATATATATATATCTATATATATATCTATATATCTATATATATATATATCTATCTCTATCTCTATCTCACCTGTCCTCAGCGCCATGGCCCCGCTCGGCTCCACCCACTGCACACATTCTCGGCGGCGCGCTGGGAGCGATCAGCTGATCGTTCACAATAGTCTGCCGCCGGTGAATCTATAAAAAAAAAAACTGATTCCGTTGTTTTGTATGATCCGTTGTGCCACTATATGCAACACATCCGTTGCATCCGTCACACAATGCAATGGATACCGTTCAACGCAAGTGTGAAACTAGCCTAAATCACATCTTGCTTTCCCATTTAGACTTCCTTTCAACTTTTCCCATTTAGACATTTCTTTAAGAAGATTTCCACTACCAGACGACTCCAGCTTAATAACTTCAGGAGCCGCATTGAAGTAAAAACATGTATACCCCTCTCCTGTAGTAATGCTGTGTTAGCAATGTCGGCAGTGCTCTTCCCAGAGAAGGACTTGCTGTGTCTGCTCATTATTTGCAGTCTTTACTATTTTGTCAGATAAGATGTCTGCTGTGACAGAATATGAATGAGCGTTGCTGGCTGCTCATTCCCTGCAGTCGGCACGTTACACAGCCAATCATTCTCCAGGAGGAGCAGTGCCGACCATAGCCGGGACAGCGCCGTTGCAGGAGGGCAGTATACATGTTTTTTTATTTTAATGTGGCTCCTGAAATGATTAAGCTGGTGTCGTCTAGTAGTGGCCATCTCCTTTAAAGGGAATCTGTCACCAGGTTTTTGTTACCTCATCTGAGAGCTGCATAATGTAGAGACCGAGACCCTGATTCCAGCGATGTGTCTCTTACATTTTGATAATCACGGTCTTCTCTGCTGTAGATCTAGCAGTTATACAGAGCTCATGAATATCCTGGACTATCTACAGCACGCCAAGTAGTCCTCTAATGATAATCTACTGCTAATTAATCAGTAAATTTATCACAATCACACTAAGCAGCCCGGTAAGTGACACATAACTGGAATCGGGGTCTTTGTTTCTACGTTATGCTGCTGTCAGATTAGGTGGCAGATTCCCTTTAAATTACCGAATACTGTTTGGCAAGTCACTGCTGAGATTTCATATAACTGAATAGGATAACTGAAGTGAGCACTAATATATATATATATGAGTGCAAGCCAAAAATACATACTATATATAAGAATAAGGCTGCACATCAAACTTAGATAATGGTATAATGCCTCAAGCATATGGAAAAATATTGGAATATACAATGAAAAATGCTACTTGCTAATTTGAACATGTGAATAATGAATTGCATACCTGCTATGAATATTAGGAAAAAGGAGATATTTAGCAATCGGATTGATCAATGTAACTGAGCCCCAAGGCCTCGTCAAGGCATATCTCTATATTGGGGTCCCTAGCTCTGTGACCCTAACTGTGTGTCATCTCATTGCAATTAAAAACTGCTATGGGTGGAGAGGGGTAACTAAGGACTTTCTTATATAGGAGATGGAAAAAACATGGCCGAAAGGGGCGGAGCTGTGTTCACATTCAGAAAAAAAACTACATATAACTGAATAGGATAACTGAAGTGAGCACTAATATATATATATATGAGTGCAAGCCAAAAATACATACTATATATAAGAATAAGGCTGCACATCAAACTTAGATAATGGTATAATGCCTCAAGCATATGGAAAAATATTGGAATATACAATGAAAAATGCTACTTGCTAATTTGAACATGTGAATAATGAATTGCATACCTGCTATGAATATTAGGAAAAAGGAGATATTTAGCAATCGCATTGATCAATGTAACTGAGCCCCAAGGCCTCGTCAAGGCATATCTCTATATTGGGGTCCCTAGCTCTGTGACCCTAACTGTGTGTCATCTCATTGCAATTAAAAACTGCTATGGGTGGAGAGGGGTAACTAAGGACTTCCTTATATAAGAAAGTCCTTAGTTACCCCTCTCCACCCATAGCAGTTTTTAATTGCAATGAGATGACACACAGTTAGGGTCACAGAGCTAGGGACCCCAATATAGAGATATGCCTTGACGAGGCCTTGGGGCTCAGTTACATTGATCAATGCGATTGCTAAATATCTCCTTTTTCCTAATATTCATAGCAGGTATGCAATTCATTATTCACATGTTCAAATTAGCAAGTAGCATTTTTCATTGTATATTCCAATATTTTTCCATATGCTTGAGGCATTATACCATTATCTAAGTTTGATGTGCAGCCTTATTCTTATATACTGCTGAGATTTCAATCACAGACCGGAGGCAGGCGGAGAGGCTGGGGAATCACAGATCGGGAGGAGAAAACCCAGCGTACAGCCTTACATCAGGGAGCGCTCGAATACACACTCTTCAAAAAGTTTCTTTACCTGGCCGGGACTAGCATAAAAACGCCAAAGATCTGCCCGACCATGAATTGCACAGAAGATTGTCATATTTCAAGCATGTTTATGCTAGAAGGCTGTCGTAACGGCTTGCTGATTTGGCCTTTTAGATTCTCTTGAGCCCATCTTTAGCAGGAGTGGCTGACATGAAGGATCAGAAGCACTTGGGTATCTGTGGGGGTCTAAGCACTGAAACCCCTACCAGTCAAAACTTTGGATAGGTCTATGGCATGGCAGAAGTTTCCTGAAAGCGCAGATACACATTACTGGTATTCCTATCTCACTAAGGCCGGATTCACAAAACCACTCAAAGTTTTTGAGCACAGAACGTTGTGTAGAGCGATCAATATGACGATCACTGCTAGGTTGACCCATCAATAACTCTCCTGACCACTAGCTGGTCAGGTCAGACCCCCAGCCATTATTTCTCTGGATGGTCTCCCTGAGATCAGTGATTGTTTTGTCTTGCTGGTCTACTAGACATTGCTCCCACTCAGCCAGAATCCTACTCTGCACTGATGAGGGGTAATACCCCGAAACAGCTGTCTGTGAATGGTTACCTGGCCTTGGTATTTCCCTGGTAATATCTTTAAACTCGTCAAAGAGTTGTATATTGACTAAAAGAGCCACTTAATATGGTGGTTATGGTGGTCTCCTGAAAAGAGCCAGGTCCTTCCCGGAGGGATATCTGGCTATTTTTCCGTGTCGACACTCCTAACAGAGGCTCCACGGACCTTTTTGATTTGCGTTATTGGGGCTGGAGAGAGTATGGGTCAGGAGACGTGCGGTTGGTCTGTTTATAGTGAAACCCAGGTAGGTGTATCTGACCTTAGAAGCGTCTCTAGCATGGATACTGGGGGGCAGACGCTACTAGTTAGAAGTCAGGAAGTTATTGAAGTCTGTCCTGCAGTGATTGTCTTCATTGTTCTTCACAATGTTTGTTTTTGTCTTTTGCTGCAAGAACTTTTCCCTCCCAACTGAAAGTAAAGGTGGTGTCACACACAGCGACAACGACGTCGCTGCTACGTCACCATTTTCTGTGACGTGGCAGCGACGTCCCATCGCTGTCGCTGTGTGTGACATCCAGCAACGAGCTGGCCCCTGCTGTGAGGTCGCCGGTCGTTGCTGAATGTCCAGCTTTATTTTTTGGTCGTTGCTCTCCCGCTGTGACACACACATCGCTGTATGTGACAGCGAGAGAGTGACGAAATGAAGCGAGCAGGGAGCAGGAGCCGGCGTCTGGCAGCCTGCAGTAAGCTGTAATCAAGGTAAACATCGGGTAACCAAGGGAAGCCCTTTCCTTGGTTACCCGATATTTACATTAGTTACTAGCACCGCCACTCTCACGCTGCCAGTGCCAGCTGCCTGCTCCATGCACTCCTAGCCAGAGTACACATCGGGTTAATTACCCGATGTGTACTCCAGCTACGTGAGCAGGGAGCCGGCACTGGCAGCGTGAGAGCACACCGCTTAGCGCTGGCTCCCTGCTTTCCTAGCCAGGGTACACATCGGGTTAATTATCTGATGTGTACTCTGGCTCCGGCAACGTGTGCAGGGAGCCAGCGGTGTGCTCTCACGCTGCCAGTGTCGGCTCCCTGCTCACGTAGCTGGAGTACACATCGGGTAATTAACCCGATGTGTACCCTGGCTAGGAGAGCAGGGAGCCAGCGCTAAGCGTGTGCGCTGGTAACCAAGGTAAATATCGGGTAATGGTTACCTGATATTTACCTTAGTTACCAAGTGCAGCATGGCTTCCACAGCGACGCGTGTCGTTATGATCGCTGCTGCGTCGCTGTGTTTGACAGCTAAGGAGCGATCATAACAGCGACTTACTAGGTCGCTGTTGCGTCACAGAAAATGGTGACGTAACAGCGACGTCGTTGTCGCTATGTGTGAACCCAGCTTAAGAAGTGGCTCTAATCCTAAATATCCACAATATGTCTATGGACGTCAATGAGGTATAGGGGGATCCTTTTGATGCTGTATTTCAGAGGTACAGAAGGACGCCATTTGATATGTGACACAATATCAGCAGCAGTAGTGTTGCGGTTGTTTTTCTTGTGCACTGTGTTGCAGACAGCAGTGAGCTGGGCCTCCACTTCACAGTGAACGTTCCGAGTTATTCATGGATATGTTGTCTCCTCTGAAATGTGATGTTCTTGTGGTCAGTCGTTTCCCTTTCAGGCAGCCGAGCTCTGCTGGGCAGGTTTTTCTTGAAGGTTAATGTTTTACATGGCTGTTTGAACACACCTAGGAGATAATCGTTCTCAGATCCAGTTCCTTGAGAAACTAAGTGGTTTTACAAAGAAGATACAGCACGTGCTCGCATTCTTCTAGTTGTTGCTTTTCCAATTTAGAAACTGTAATCCACATGTATTATGAAGATTTATATTGACAATTTTTTTATTTTTTTTCACTTTTTGCTAGAACCCAGTAACGTTACTGAAGATTTTAGTTTTAAAGGGAACCTGTCACGAGGTTGGCGCTAAATTAAGTATGGGCAGCATGAATCAGGCAATGGCTGTGTGATTGCAGCCTGGTGTGTTCATTTCTGTAATACTCCACTGTATCAGAGAAAACAGTTTGAAAAGCCATCCAGCGACCATTGGAGACCTGACTAGTCCGTCGTGACCCGTGGGCTGACTTCTCTCCACCCTGCTTCAGTTGATTGACAAGTCTCTCCCATGGATGGGACGGCTTCTCATTGTTCTACTTGATTGACAGTTGTCTCTAGTACATGGCTGAGATTTTGCAATCCACTTTAGCAGGACAGGGAGAGGAGAAGTTGGCCAAGGACCACATTGAACTAATAAGATGTCTCCTTCTGGTCCCTGGCCAGCTCTTTAAATGAAGTTTTCTTTGAAAGGCCGCAGTATTTGAGTAAAACATACCTGGCTGCAATCGGGCATCTGGACTGATTCATGCTGCTCGAGGCTCAGGCAGCATGAATCTAGGAAAAGGTTGCTGGTAGTGATGAGCGGGCAGTACCATGTTCAGGTACTCGTAACAAGCAATCGGACGCCTGGACAGGCTCAACTCGAGCATTATTCCAGGAACTCTACCATTATACTCAGTACACGAGTCATTCCCATCCGAGTGTCTGACTATTCCGGTACAACAACCGAGCACCGGAGCCTGGTAGAGCTCGCTCATCACCAGTCCTTGTAAAACCATTCACCAAATCAGAAAGGACAGATGTGTAATAAATAAGGGGACTTTAGATGATGGCATTCCTTTAAATGTCTGGCTTCTCTATTTATCTTCTCTATACACACACCAGTCAATTATGCGTTTGCCTCATTTTCCACTTTTTCAGTTATATCATCTTTCTATTAATCGAGATGAAGGGGTGTATACTAATATTTATTGGTAATCCTCTTCAATAAAAACAGACCCCCCCACCCCCACCACACACACAATTTTTATTTTTTCCCCATAGCAAATGGACAAAAATAACCTGTTTTCTGCAGCTAAAATGAGTTAAGAATTGACCATTTATTTTATTTTTTTTTCGACACAGAAAAGAAGACCTCATGTGCACAATTAGCATATTTTTTCCATTAATATGTAGGCTATGATCAGACAGTGGAGAATTTTGAAGCTGCGTCTGTCCCAAAATTCTCATAAAAGAGCTTAATGTACATCATCTCTCCACTTTATGGATTGATACGGCTTTCATCTGACATGGATCGTAATGTTTTTACAGTTAAAGGGAACCTGTCATCAGAAATTTAGCTATAAAGCTAAAAGTTCCCCCCTCTGCAGCTCCTGGGCTGCATTCTAGGAAGCTTCCTATAGTTCTTGTGGCACCTTTTATCCCAAAATAAACACTTTGTAAACTGGTACCTTTTCTTATGCAAATTTCTTAAATTTTCCATGGGGGCGGGCTGCCTGTGGTCCATTGCTGTCCTCCAGCAGATTTACGCCGCCCCCGAACGCTGATTTTGAAAGCTCAGGACGCCGCCCCTGGGTGCCCGTGGTCCCGCGCATGCGCTGTTCCACTGTAGTGGTGCCGTGCACGTGTGACCGCTGTGACGCTTTGCGCGGGCACGAGGTTATGGTGCCGCGTCTCCCCGTAACCTAAGCTCTCCTGCTCCGTCCGCTCCTCCCATCTATTTCCTGCTGCTGAGCAGGATGGGAAGGAGGGGACGTCCGGGCAGCAGGCCAGCGAGCGCTTGCGCATAACGCTGGAGTAATAGGGGAAATTGCGGTCACGAGGTTATGGGCGGCACTTACTGATGACACTAACAGCGCCGCCCATAACCTCGTGCCCGCGCAAAGCGTCACAGCGGTCACACGTGCACACAGTGCACGGCACCGCTACAGTGGAACAGCGCATGCGCGGGACCACGGGCACCCAGGGGCGGTGTCCTCAGCTTTCAAAATCAGCGTTCGGGGGCGGCGTAAATCTGCAGGAGGAACAGCAACGGACCACAGGCAGCCCGCCCCCATGGAAAATTTAAGAAATTTGCATAAGAAAAGGTACCAGTTTACAAAGTGTTTATTTTGGGATAAAAGGTGCCACAAAAACTATAGGAAGCTTCCTAGAATGCAGCCCAGGAGCTGCAGAGGGGGGAACTTTTAGCTTTATAGCTAAATTTCTGATGACAGGTTCCCTTTAAACACCAAAATCATATGTGGTGCCAAAATCTCCGCATAAGTGAAACGTTTTCTAGTCCGCTTGTCCGGAGCACTCACTAGATTTTCTATAAATAAGACATGCTGTTTCCTTCCAGTATCTCTTCATTTGGATACATATTAGAGAAATATTGGCATGTCCTTCCAGTTTAGCAGAGTCCTCCAATGGTGCCGAGTATGAGTGCTAGGCTCAGTTCCCATAATGTGTATTGGTGCATTTTTGATGGGGGAGATGTTGTGCATTAATAGTTACTAAACTTTTTTCTTTTTTTTTTTTTTTCAGCTGTGTTTTCTGTTTTTTTTCCTGCAGTTATTGCCTGTCTTTAGTATGTCCTGTTTTGGAAACATTCATGTTACTTAGCTTGTCACGTGCAGAGTACAGTGGAACCTTTGATTACGAGCATAATTGGTTCTCGGACTGTGCTCGTAAACCAAGGTACTCTTGTATCAAAGCAAATTTTTTTATAGGAAATAATTGAAATGCAGACAATTCATTCCATAACCAAAAAATATTTACTGTATTTATACAAACTTATTACAATAATATAATGTACTGTATTCATATAATATGACAGGGCACTAATACAAAATACTGTACAGTATAAAACAAATTAAACTGCACTTTAGCTCACAATAGAATTGTTGGTGTGCGAGAGGTACAGTATAAGCAATGTGCTGCACTGGATATCAATAAGAAAGTACAATATTGTATCTACAAATTAATAGACATGCTATATAGTATATACTGTACAATGTGTACACAGAGGGTAATCCAGCAACAAAGTCCAAGGGATATTAAAATCCAAAAATTTTATTAAATCAAATTAAAATCCATATAAAAAAAAGGTCCAAACAGGGTATAAACAACTGTCAGAGAGGATGCATTTCAGAGCATGTTTATGACTCTAATCACACTACTACTACCAGGAATCTATCTGGGGCATTACAGCATTTTTTTTCTAAACATGCTGGTAATATCGACACTTTGCAGGTGGTTGCTCTTGAGAAGGTTAGATAACCAAAGAGAGGAGGTAATTTGAAGGAATTATTATTACGCAGAGAAACATTTTGGATTTTTGCTATGGATACACGATCTCCTCTAGGCATGAACCGCAAGAGTGACTTGCATTTTATTTATTGAATGCATCTGTAAAAAATGTTTTTCCATTTTTTTTTTTTTTTTTTTGTTTTGGTGTTTTTTTTTTTTTTCTTTTCTTCCTTTATCCTGGCTTCTTTACTCTCCTCCCACTTCTGGCCTCACTGGGTTCGCAGCTTATTTTAATTAGTCCATTTCCATTCATTCAGTAGAGACTGACTAAGGCTATGTGCGCACGTTGCTTTTTACCTGCTTTTTACCTGCTTTTTTGCTGCTTTTTCTTCTGCGCTGTTTAATGCCAAAATGGATGTGTTCTTCTATTCAAGCAAAGTCTATGGGAATTTGGGTTTCTTGTTCACACTATGTTGTTCAAAATGCTGCCTTTTTGTGGCAGAACTTTGGTCAAAAACTCAGCTTTTCAAAGAAGCAACATGTCAATTGTTTTTGCCATTTGGGTTTTGCACTGCAAAGCTGAGTTTTTGACCAAAGTTCTGCCACAATAAGGCAGCATTTTGAACAACATAGTGTGAACAAGAAACCCAAATTCCCATAGACTTTGCTTGAATAGAAGAACACATCCATTTTGGCATTAAACAGCGCAGAAGAAAAAGCAGCAAAAAAGCAGGTAAAAAGCAGGTAAAAAGCAACGTGCGCACATACCCTAAGAGCCATTGGGTTCGAAATGCATCCTCTCTGACAGTTGTTTATACCCTGTTTGGACCTTTTTTTTTTTTTTTTTTTTTTTTTTTTTATATGGATTTTAATTTGATTTAATAAAATTTTTGGATTTTAATATCCCTTGGACTTTGTAGACAGAGGGTAATCCAGCAACAATCTAAATTGCCAGTATACCCTTTCCCTTGCATGAGTCCTGGATACGGTGACCCCTCCTTTGGCTACAGGTGAGCGGATACCAATCTTTCTTTTTGTCCCTGTACAATGTGTACAGTATACAGTACAAATGTACAGAAAGTTACCTCCAAAGTGGGTCAGAGCATGGTGAAAGGACGGAACCGGAAGCGTGCACCTATTGCAAATTATTGCTCTTAACACCTTCACGACCGGCCGATTTTTCGCTTTCCGTTTTTTTTTTTCGCCATTCTTTTTCTGAGAGATGTAACTTTTTTATTTTTCAGTCAATATGGTCATGTGAGGGCTCATTTTTTGCGGAACGAGCTGTACTTTTAAATGAAACCATCAGTTTTACCATATAATGTACTAGAAAACGGCAAAAAAATTCCAAATGCTGAAAAATTGCAATAAAAGTGCGATAGCACTATGGTTTTTGAGATATTTTATTCACTGTGTTCACTATATGGTAAAACTGATGTGTGGGTGTGATGCCTCAGGTCAGTGCGAGTTCGTAGACACCAAACATGTATAGGTTTACTTTTATATAAGGGGTTAAAAAAAATCGGAAGTTTGTCCGATAAAAGTGGCGCACGTTTTACACCATATTCCGTAACCCGTAGCGTTCTCATTTTTCAGGATCTATGGGTCAATGACTGCTTATTTTTTGCGTCTCGAGCTGACGTTTTTAACGGTACCATTTTTGCGCAGATGCTACGTTCTGATCGCCTCTTATTGCATTTTGCGCAAAAGTTGTGGCGACAAAAAACATCGTTTTGGCGTTTGGAATTTTTTTGCCCCTATGCCGTATACTGATCAGATTGATTGATTTTATATTTTGATAGATCGGGCGTTTCTGAACGCGGCGATACCAAATGTGTGTATATTTTTTATTTTTTTAACCCTTTAATTTTCAATGGGGCGAATGGGGGTGATTTGAACTTTTAGGTTTTTTTTTTAATTTTTTTTAATTTTTTAAAACTTTTTTTAACTTTTTTTTTTTAATTTTACTAGTCCCCCTAGGGGGCTATTGCGATCAGCAATCCGATCGCTCTGCAGTATCTGCTGATCACAGCTACAAGGCTGTAAACAGCAGATACGCTCTCTTTCTCTTTTGCTGTGTCCCCGGCACAGCGAAAGTGAAAGCAAGTCAGGTGTAGTACAGGAGTCATCACATGACCCTGTGCTACCATGACAACTATCGGGAGTCACGTGATCGCGTCACGTGACTTCCGGGATCGGGCGGTAAGTAAAACTTTACCGCGATCGCGCTTATAATGGCGCTGTCACATATTGACAGCGCCATATAAGGGGTTAATCGGCACGAGCAGATAACTATTCTGCTCGTGCCTAGCAGGCACCACATCTCCGCTGTGAAAATCAGCTGAGATGTGCGCCGATCGCGGCATGCTGCCGCCGCAGGACCGTGGGCAGTAACATTGTCATTTAGGACGTAATTTTACTGCGCAGTTGTTAAGGGGTTAAACCAAGTTACACATTTTTAGAAAGCTTTACTTGTCTTGCAAAACGTTCTCAAACTAAGTTACTCTTAATCCAAGGTTCCGCTGTACATGCATTTTTTTTTTTTTTTTTTACTGTGTTTTCTCATGGAGTTTTCATCTGTGAATTTTAGCTCGATCTATTCTTTGGGTAAAGTCCATATATAAAACGCTTATTTACCGCAAGAGAAATGAGCATGTTGCAGATTTCAGAATTGCACCGCAGGTCTGTTTCCGCTGCGTTAACAACAAACAAACACCACATTCTATAAATCCCATACACTGTGCTGAAACTGTAAGATGCTGTGTGTTTTTTGTTTTTTTTTTAATGTTTTCTTTGTACACAAACCTGCATAAAAAAAATGTACCAGATACTCATTGTGGAATCTTTTGAAAATGTTAAAAATAATCATTTCATTTTTTTGTTTTTTTTTTGTTTATTTGTGAAGGCCCAGCTTGTGGACATGAAATCTGAGCTGACAGAGACTCAAGCGGAGAAAGCAGTTTTGGAGAAAGAGGTTCATGATCAGCTGCTACAGCTCCATGCAGTCCAGCTGCAGTTACATGCCAAGACTGGTCAGAATGTGGACTCTGGGGCCATCAAAGCCAAATTGGTAAGTCCTATTGCCGTATTGTCAAATATACATGTAGCTGTGCTACTACAGGCTCAAGATCATTGTGGAGGTGGACAGGGGTCTGAGCCCCATAAATCCTACAACAATTGCCTGTCCCAATGAGCAACCATCAGTTAAAACTTTTAGACCACCCCTGTAAGGTAATAAGTGATTCCTTACTATGACATTGTTAAAGGGAATCTGTCACCAGGTTTTTGCCACCTCATCTGAGAGCAGCATAATGTAGAGACAGAGACCCTGATTCCAACGATATGTCACTTACTGAGATGTTCAAAAATCAATATTTTCTCTGCGGCAGATGTAGCGGTTATTTGAATACAGAGCTTTATAACCCCACCTCACCCCTGATTGGCAGCATTCAGTGTACATTGTATAAAGGCAGAAAGCTGCTAACCGGTGGTAAGAGCGGGGTTATAGAGCTCAGGAGTATGCTGGATTACCTGGGAGCACACTACAGTAAATAGTCCTCTAGTGATCATCTACTGCTGATAAAACAGTAATACTACACTTCTCAGCCCAGTAAGTGACACACCATTCATATTGGGGTCTCTGTATTTACATTATGCTGCTTTCAGATGAGGTGTAAAGGCCTGATGACAGATTCTCTTTTAAACCTCTAGATATTCTTATTTTGTAGCTCTTGCCTTTTGTAGATGTTAAGAGTTAGCTCTTATTTAATGTTGCAGCACGTATGCCATTTCCTTTTCTTATTACTCTGCTGTGTAACAGTAATGGCTCTTCTAATCCGATGTCTTTCTTCTTGCTCTAAGTCTGTCCCTAGCATGGAAGTATTGGTGAGTAATGCATGATTCTGTCACATCGTTCTTTCCATCATTTGAATGTAGTTTTCATAGTTGGACGTACTGTCGGTCAGTGGGGGTCCAGATCCAGAGACCATCGCTGAGGCCAGGAAACACTTCTGCAGGCAGCAGCGCTCATAGCTTCAATGACTGTGTGCACCGAGCGGTGTACCAGCTCACACGGAGTCTGAGCCGAGAAGCAATATGGAGCCTTTTATAGGGCCCGTACACTACTAGTCTTAAAAATCAACACTTTAACACCAGGGTGAGCCATTTTTGCAGGGGTGACAACAGGAGCTGACGCCGTATTGGTTTGGACTTTTTAGGGACATTTTCTGATGATAACCCGTGAACGCGGTGACAGAATAATAGCGGTTGCTATTATGAAACGTTCACCCAAGCGTGAATCTGAGTCCATTGTTTCTGTGATTCCAGATCCTTCCTATTCTTCGTGTACCAGGATCTGTTCACATCATGTAATGTACATTTGGCATAGAGCCGAGAAAAGCTCCCGTCAAACCTAGCCCAAGGCCACCATTTACTTTATGGAGGCAAAGCAAGCGCCATTTTCTTCAGCGCTCTATTGGGAGACCCAGACGATTGGGGTATAGCTACTGCCCTCCGGAGGCCACACAAAGCACTACACTAAAAAGTGCAAGGCCCCTCCCCTTCTGGCTATACCCCCCCGTGGTATCACGGGTTCTCCAGTTTTCAAGCTTTGTGCGAAGGAGGTCAGACATCCACGCATAGCTCCACAGATTTTAGTCAGCAGTAGCTGCTGACTATTTCGGATGGAAGAAAAGAGGGCCCATATAGGGCCCCCAGCATGCTCCCTTCTCACCCGTGGATGGTGTTGTAAGGTTGAGGTACCTATTGCTGGTACAGGGGCTGGAGCCCCACATGCTGTTTTCCTTCCACATCCCCTTGTATGGCTCTGTGGAAGTGGGATCCTGCCGGCCTCTAAGCTCTGACGCCGGGCTCCATCCACAGACCCATAGCACCTGATGGATACGGAGCAGGAGTACAATCAGGGACAAGGCCCTGCATCATACAGGTACTCTGTGTCCCCGGCAGGCACAGACACACTCCGGGCTGGCTGGGTGTTGTAGTGCGCCGGGGACCGTAACGATTGAGTTGGTGTTCCTGCAGTTTACTGGGGGACTTTTGTGTTGTGGGAACGCAGCGCCGACCCCCACTGGACCGGCGGCGCTGCTGTGACTTGTAGTGCGCCGGGGACACGCCGACCGCGCTTTTACGGCGGCGGCGTTTATAAATCCAGTCCCCGGCTTTTGCGGCCTAGCTCCGCTTCGTTCCCGCCCCCACCCTGTCAATCAGGGTAGGGGAGAGACGCTGTTTCGCAGCAGCGACGAGGGCTGGAGCCTGATTTACATGCTCCAGCCCTCTCACTAGGCACAGAGGGAAGCAGGCTTCCCGCTCTTAGCCAGGAACGCCCAGGGCCCGCCCCCCCCTCCTCTCCCAGGACGCCGGCAGCCATTACATGCAG
Organism: Anomaloglossus baeobatrachus; assembly: GCF_048569485.1. Classification (NCBI taxonomy): domain Eukaryota; kingdom Metazoa; phylum Chordata; class Amphibia; order Anura; family Aromobatidae; genus Anomaloglossus; species Anomaloglossus baeobatrachus. The sequence goes on from NW_027443228.1 coordinate 45,668, forward strand.
TCTGGCTAGAGGAAGGACGCAAGGCTCTGGGAGACCTGGACTAGGGGGCTTTTGGCGACCACATACCCGCTCTTAAGCGGGCGGTAAGCGGCATTTCAGCTGGCCCCTCTAGTGCCTCAGTGTGCATTGGTGTACTGTGTCACCAGATATATATATTTATTTATTTCTTGCACTGTGAGGTCGCTTCCTGGCTGGATACCCCAGATCGCTCTGAGGAGGCAGCAACATGTCATCCACAAAACGCAAGGCTGCCAAGGCTAGGGCTGTGTACACTGCGTGTGCTGCATGTGGGGCTGCTCTACCAGCAGGTTCCAAAGACCCCCATTGTGTGCAATGCTCAGATCCGGTGCTGCTTCGCCAGCCGGAGTCCGGAGGGGTAGTGACCCAGGCTGAGACGCTTGTAAGTCCTGCCCCGGTGTCAGGGACAGACTTTGCAGTTTTTGCTGATGGAATGTCTGTGACTATGGCAAAAATCCTTGAAACTTTGCAATCCATGACTGGGGCTCAGTCTATGGACACGGCGAGGTCTCTGTCCTCTAATCCCCCTCAGTTGGAATTAATCCAGACTGCAAGGGGGTCCCCGGCTTCCCAGGCTGAGTATTATGACTCAGATGATAGCCCCAGCCACCCTAAGCGAGCTCGCTGGGAAAGACCCTCAACGTCATCACACTGCTCAGGGTCTCAGCGCAATCAGTCGCCCTGTGATGCGTCTGAAGAGAGTGATCAGGAGTCTTATCCTGGAACCCCTCTCAATCTGGATACCCCGGATGGGGACGCCATGGTAAACGAGCTTATCTCAGCCATCAATAGACTGTTGGATATTTCTCCCCCAGCTCCTTCTGCAGAGGAGGCAGCTGCAGAGCAGGAGAAGTTTCGTTTCCTCTATCCCAAGCGTAAATTGAGTGCTTTCTTGGATCACTCTGACTTCAGAGAGTCAATCCAGAAACACGACGCTCATCCAGAAAGGCGTTTCTCTAAACGTTCTAAGGATACACGTTTTCCTTTCCCCCCTGATGTGGTCAAGCGCTGGACCCAGTGTCCAAAAGTAGACCCCCCGATTTCCAAACTTGCAGCTAGATCCATAGTTGCAGTGGAGGATGGCGCTTCACTTAAGGATGCCAATGACAGACAGATGGACCTTTGGTTAAAATCTGTCTATGAAGCTATCGGCGCGTCGTTTGCTCCAGCATTCGCAGCCGTATGGGCACTCCAAGCTATTTCAGCTGGTTTAGCAAAAGTGGATGCTATCATACATCCAGCGGTGCCGCAAGTGGCGTCCCTTACCTCGCAGATGTCTGCGTTTGCGTCTTACGCTATCAATGCGGGTCCTAGAATCTACCAGCCGCACCTCAATGGCTGTCCGCCAATTCGGTAGTTTTGCGCAGAGCCTTGTGGTTAAAGGACTGGAAAGCAGATGCTGGTTCCAAAAAATGTTTAACCAGCTTGCCTTTATCTAGAGATAGACTGTTTGGCGAGCCATTGGCTGACATCATTAAACAGTCCAAGGGTAAAGACTCTTCCTTACCCCAGCCCAGATCAAGCAAACCTCAGCAGAAAAAATGGCAGCAGAGGTTTCAGTCCTTTCGAGGTTCGGGCAAGACACAATTCTCCTCGTCCAAAGGGACTCAGAGGACGCAAAGAGTCTCAGATTCCTGGCGGGCTCACGCACGACCCAAGAAAGCAAATGGAGGAACCGCTTCCAAAGCGGCTACCTCATGACTTCCAGCCCCCCCCCCTCCGCATCTCCGGTCGGGGGCAGGCTCTCCCGCTTTTCCGACATTTGGATGTCACAGGTCAAAGACCGGTGGGTGACAAACATTTTGTCTCGCGGGTACAGAATCGAGTTCAGTTCTCGTCCTCCAGCTCGGTTCTTCAGAACCTCTCCACATCCAGACCGAGCAGATGCCCTGCTGCAGGCGGTGGACTCCCTAAGAGCGGAAGGAGTAGTGGTCCCTGTACTGCCTCAGGAACAAGGGCGAGGGTTTTACTCCAATCTCTTTGTGGTTCCAAAAAAGGACGGCTCGTTCCGTCCTGTTCTGGATCTAAAGCTGCTCAACAAACATGTGCACGCCAGACGGTTCCGGATGGAAACCCTCCGCTCTGTCGTTTGCCTCAATGTCTCAAGGAGACTTCCTTGCCTCAATAGACATCAAGATGCTTATCTCCACGTGCCAATTGCTACAGAACATCAACGTTTTCTACGTTTTGTGATAGGAAACGACCATCTTCAGTTTGTAGCTCTGCCATTCGGTCTGGCGACAGCCCCCCGGGTCTTCACCAAGGTCATGGCGGCGGTGGTAGCAGTCTTGCACTCTCAGGGACACTCGGTGATCCCTTACCTAGACGATCTACTTGTCAAGGCACCCTCTCAAGAGGCATGCCAACTCAGTCTACATGCTACGCTGGAGACTCTACAGACGTTCGGATGGATCATCAACTTTCCAAAGTCGAATCTGTCACCGTCACAGTCGCTAACGTATCTTGGCATGGAGTTTCATACTCGAGCAGCGAGAGTGAAGCTTCCGCTGAACAAGCAGCGGTCCCTACAGACAGGGGTGCAATCCCTCCTTCAAGGCCAGTCGCACCCCTTACGGCGCCTCATGCACTTCCTCGGAGAAGATGGTGGCAGCCATGGAAGCAGTTCCCTTTGCGCAGTTTCATCTGCGCCCACTTCAATGGGACATTCTCCGCCAATGGGACGGGAAGTCAACGTCCCTGGACAGGAAAGTCTCTCTTTCCCAGACGGCCAAGGACTCTCTACAATGGTGGCTCCTTCCCACCTCATTGTCTCAGGGAAGATCCTTCCTGCCCCCATCCTGGGCAGTGGTCACGACAGATGCGAGTCTGTCAGGGTGGGGAGCAGTGTTTCTCCATCACAGGGCCCAGGGGACGTGGACTCCGCAGGAGTCCACCCTTCAGATCAATGTTCTGGAAAATCAGGGGCAGTGTATCTTGCCCTACTGGCCTTCCAACAGTGGCTGGAAGGAAAGCAGATCCGAATCCAGTCGGACAACTCCACAGCGGTGGCATACATCAACCACCAAGGAGGGACGCGCAGTCGGCAAGCATTCCAAGAAGTCCGGCGCATTCTAATGTGGGTGGAGGACACAGCATCCACCATATCCGCGGTTCACATCCCAGGCGTAGAAAATTGGGAAGCAGACTTCCTCAGTCGCCAGGGCATGGACGCAGGGGAGTGGTCCCTTCACCCGGAAGTGTTTCAGGAAATCTGTCGCCGATGGGGAGTGCCGGATGTCGACCTAATGGCGTCCCGGCACAACAACAAGGTCCCGGCATTCATGGTGAGGTCGCGCGATCAAAGAGCTCTGGCGGCAGACGCCTTAGTTCAAGATTGGTCGCAGTTCCGGCTCCCATACGTCTTCCCACCTCTGGCACTCCTGCCCAGAGTGTTACGCAAGATCAGATCCGATTGCAGCCGCGTCATACTCGTCGCCCCAGACTGGCCGAGGAGATCGTGGGTATCCGGATCTGTGGCATCTCACGGTCGGTCGACCGTGGTCACTGCCAGACCGACCAGACTTACTGTCCCAAGGGCCGTTTTTCCATCAGAATTCTGCGGCCCTGAACCTGACTGTGTGGCCATTGAGTCCTGGATCCTAGCGTCTGCAGGATTATCCCAAGGAGTTGTAGCCACAATGAGACAGGCTAGAAAGTCGACTTCTGCTAAGATCTACCACAGAACGTGGAAGATTTTCTTATCCTGGTGTTCCGCTCAGGGAGTGTCTCCCTGGCCATTTGCATTGCCCACTTTTCTTTCTTTCCTGCAATCGGGGTTAGAAAAGGGCTTGTCGCTCAGCTCCCTTAAAGGGCAAGTATCGGCACTATCCGTGTTTTTTCAGAAGCGTCTAGCACGTCTTCCTAAGGTGCGCACGTTCCTGCAGGGGGTCTGTCATATTGTGCCCCCCGTACAAGCGGCCGTTAGATCCATGGGATCTGAACAGGGTACTAGTTGCTCTCCAGAAGCCGCCTTTCGAGCCTCTGAAGGAAGTTTCCTTTTCTCGCCTGTCACAGAAAGTGGCGTTTCTTGTTGCGATCACATCGCTTCGGCGAGTGTCGGAGCTGGCAGCTCTGTCATCCAAGGCCTCCCTTCCTGGTGTTCCACCAGGACAAGGTAGTGCTGCGCCCCATTCCGGAGTTTCTCCCTAAGGTCGTCTCCTCGTTTCATCTTAATCAGGATATATCCTTGCCTTCCTTTTGTCCTCATCCGGTTCACCGGTATGAAAAGGACTTACGTTTGCTGGATCTGGTGAGGAGCACTCAGAATCTACATTTCCCGCACGGCGCCCATGCGCCGTTCCGATGCACTTTTTGTCCTTGTCGCTGGTCCGCGCAAGGGGTTGCAGGCTTCTAAAGCCACCCTGGCTCGATGGATCAAAGAAACCAATTCTAGAGGCCTACCCGTTCTGCGGGGCTTCCGGTTCCTTCAGGGCTAAAAGCCCACTCAACCAGAGCCGTGGGTGCGTCCTGGGCATTACGACACCAGGCTTCGGCTCAACAGGGTGTGCCAGGCAGCTACCTGGTCGAGTCTGCACACTTTCACCAAACATTATCAGGTGCATACCTATGCTTCGGCGGATGCCAGCTTAGGTAGAAGAGTCCTGCAGGCGGCAGTGACATCCCCGTAGGGGAGGGCTGTTTTGCAGCTCTAACATGAGGTATCTCTTTACCCACCCAGGGACAAGCTTTTGGACGTCCCAATCGTCTGGGTCTCCCAATAGAGCGCTGAAGAAGAAGGGAATTTTGTTACTTACCGTAAATTCCTTTTCTTCTAGCTCTTATTGGGAGACCCAGCACCCGCCCTGTTGTCCTTCGGGATTTTATTGTTGTTTGCGGGTACACATGTTGTTCATGTTGAACGGTTTTTCAGTTCTCCGACGTTATTCGGAGTTAATTTGTTTAAAACCAGTTATTGGCTTCCTCCTTCTTGCTTTGGCACTAAAACTGGAGAACCCGTGATACCACGGGGGGGTATAGCCAGAAGGGGGAGGGGCCTTGCACTTTTTAGTGTAGTGCTTTGTGTGGCCTCCGGAGGGCAGTAGCTATACCCCAATCGTCTGGGTCTCCCAATAAGAGCTAGAAGAAAAGGAATTTACGGTAAGTAACAAAATTCCCTTCTTTGACACCTTCCTGATGGTATGTGTTGACATAGTTGTCCGGAGCATTATCCTATATCCTATCATTCTTAGATGTTCTTACCATTCAGGCACATGATGCTGATCATTCACAAGTGGAACTAATCTGTGATTGCAGTGGTGTGGACCTACTAACCGGTGTGAGATGTGCTCTTCTCTCATTTATCAGCATGTCCACTTGTTAGGTTACATATTACAGTAGAGCCCCGGCATGCGGGTCCCAGCAAAACTAATGTATAAGATAGTGTGACAGGTGAGCATGGCGCAGGGTCTTACTTCTGAATATAGTCCTCCTGTTATTCTCCTGCCTTGATTCTACAGCTTAAGAAAGACCTTTCACATAGAGACAGAAGAGCGTCGCTTCTGCTTCCACACAGAATGAAATTACTCCTCAGGATATGTTCACACTGCGTCTTTTTTCTGCAACTTGTCTTTAAGCAGAATGGCTGAAAATGAGAACAAAGTAATGATTCTATGAAAAACTACTTACTGTTCAGACTCTTGACTGCTTCAGGGTACTAAAGACTCAAAGTGTACATTCTTCTGGGGTTTTCATCTAGAAACGCGCTCCATACTGTACAAGTTAATGGGAAGGCTGAAAAGATACCTGGGTGGGTGTCTGAGTGTTTTGTCATGTTTGTGCTCCAAAAAACACTAGCGTCTTCTTCCTTCCTTGATTGATTAATTTTTTATAAAAGAAAGCCTAGAGAATGCCCCCAAAATACTGAAAAAAGTGCTTAGGAAACCACCCCTAAAATGCCTCTAAGGCCCCTTTCACATACCAGTTTTTTGCTTCAGTCGCAATCTGTCGTTTTGTGAAGAAAAAAAAAACATATCCAGCGCTGGATACGTTTTTTTTTCTCATTTTCTTCTATTAGTGACGGATTGTGACGCGCATTTCATCCGTCATGCGACGAATCCGTCGTAAAATGTGTGTCCAGGCGACGGAGATGACGTCCACACGGTTTTTTTTTGTTTTTTTTTGTCTGTGTAAAAAAAAAAAAAAAAAAAGTGACAGATCCATGTATCTCTGTGTGTGTCTCTCTCGCTCTGTGTGTCTCTCTCGCTCTGTGTGTCTCTCTCGCTCTGTGTGTCTCTCTCGCTCTGTGTGTCTCTCTCGCTCTGTGTGTCTCTCTCGCTCTGTGTGTCTCTCTCGCTCTGTGTGTCTCTCTCGCTCTGTGTGTCTCTCTCGCTCTGTGTGTCTCTCTCGCTCTGTGTGTCTCTCTCGCTCTGTGTGTCTCTCTCGCTCTGTGTCTCTCTCTCTCTCTGTGTCTCTCTCTCAGCTTATGACATGTGGTGACATATTGGGCGGCGATCTCCACCATTGATTCCTCTTCCCCCAGTAGGAAGCGGAGTTTCATGTCCTCATCCATGGATGGAAAGCCCGGGCTATGGGTGGTAATTTCTGGAAGTGGGAGCCCCTCACTGCTGAGTATTTGTCACAGTGCAGTAGGAAATGCGTCTCGTCCTCCAGAGCCCCCTGCTGGCAGTGCTGGCACAGTCTGTTCTCTCGCGGCTTGTATGTCTGTCGGTGCCGCCCTGTTTCCACCTCTAGGCTGTGGGCACTCAGTCTGTACAGGCTCAGAGTCTGCCTGTCTTTGGGGTGGGCGTAGCCTTTCCAGATATGGGGCCAGAGTGTAGTCCCTCCGCAGTGACCGGTAGATGTTGAGTTTCTGGGAGTTCTCTAATTCACTTCTTCCAGTCCTCTATGTATTGCATCTTGCAGCTCTCAGAGATCTCTTTTATTTGGGCTTTTGTCAGGGTGTGTTGCTGACTTTGGCTGCCGCAGTTCTTGGCTTGCTCTGGGCTCCGGCTCAGCAGGGCTTTATGATGGTAGGAGCTGGGGTTGCTGTTCTGTATGTGTGCCTGGTGTGATAGCGCCCTCTTGTGTATAGTGAACCATAAGGGGAATCGGCCCAGCTCTGCCCTACAGGCTATGTTTGAGGTGCTGCGATGGACTTGTCTCTCTCTCTCTCTGTGTGTCTCTCTCTCTCTCTGTGTCTCTCTCTCTCTCTCTGTGTGTCTCTCTCTCTCTCTGTGTGTGTCTCTCTCTCTCTCTCTCTGTGTGTCTCTCTCTCTCTCTGTGTGTCTCTCTCTCTCTCTGTGTGTCTCTCTCTCTCTCTGTGTGTCTCTCTCTCTCTCTGTGTGTGTCTCTCTCTCTGTGTGTCTCTCTCTCTCTCTGTGTGTCTCTCTCTCTCTCTGTGTCTCTCTCTCTCTGTGTCTCTCTCTCTCTCTCTCTCTCTCTCTCTCTCTGTGTGTGTCTCTCTCTCTCTATGTCTCTCTCTCTCTGTGTCTCTCTCTCTCTCTCTCTCTCTCTCTCTCTCTGTGTGTGTCTCTCTCTCTCTCTATGTGTGTCTCTCTCTCTGTGTGTCTCTCTCTCTCTTGT